>NW_009696204.1:18933-98005 GCF_000703405.1 Apaloderma vittatum | reverse complement strand
CTGTGTGGAAAAAAAACAGAATGAAAAATACAGGGGCAGAAACTGCACCACTAATAATTCTCAACCATTCAACTTTTCCCTTGTAGCGTACCATTCATTTACACTGTCTGCATTAAATTTATCATCTCCAGGCTAGCTGGAAAATGGAGGTCAAATTTCATTTTGGCCTGCAACTTGATAAAAATGACCTGCAAAAGGTAGATGACAGGCTGTTATTTTATGCACTGGAAGATAGCAAAGTTCAAATCCTATCTCCTGCGTGTCCTCTTTTCCCTGCACGTCTGATGCTAGCTCCTATCCTTAACATATCACTGATGGGTGCCCTGATTTGTTGGATGGCTGCTCAGGGTTTAAAACAATGAGGATTTGTGTGGAATTGGCAATCTCCATCAGCGTGAGTTGACGAGGCACCTTTTGCTGTCTGAAATCTCCACTGAGTCACTAACAAGTCATAAAAATACCAAGTGCATCGATGTGACAGTCAAACAAACTACTTGTTATAGTTCATTTCATCTCCAAAGCTGTCTATTAATAGTAATTAATGATTCCTCAGCAGTTGCATTCACCGTGTCTTGACAACTTCAGGAGGCAGGAAAAATCCTGTTACAAAGACAGTGTGCCGACGGAGCTTGTGGGTAGCAGGAGAGTGTAGAAGTTAAACTCTGTACAGCAGGAAAAAAAAACCCCAAACAAGCGTTTCTGTAGCACTTGGAGTATTTTGGGATCTACACCAAATAGAGACTGTAAAGGATTAGTCTGGGATTAAGAATCCTTTAAACTTCTGAAGCGCTTAACCTTCACTGTGTCTGCTTCTTCCGCTGTTCGCAATATTGCTCTGCCGCTTTTGCAGGGGAACTCGTAGCAGAGCGGTGGTGCTGCAATGCAGCCTTCTCCACGTTGGGTCTTTTATGATTCAGTACTACTTTTGGTTTGCTTTGTAAAGATCATTGCAAGGGCTTATCTTGTGTAATTGTTTTACTGCCATCTGCATTACAGTGTAATTACCTTTCAAAAATGGTAGATCTCTTTTGCTAATGTTTAAAGGCAAATAATAGGCAACTAAATTGCAAGGTCTTAGGATGTAGCAGAACATAGGCGAAAATAAAATGTATGCTATATTTACAGCATATACTTCTGTCTCTCTTGTTTGTTCTCTTTCTCTCTCTGTGTTTTTGGGGTTTTTTTTCGGTTCTGTTCCCCTGCCCGCAGTGGTGAATGGTGATTATAGTTTTCTCTTCATCGTATTTTTCCCCTTGCCAGTCCTCTTTTTACATAGAGTTAATCATAACTCGTGAGGGGATTTTTTAGAATTTGTTCTGATCCTTATCTGATAGCTGTCCTACAGTTCAGGTTGTTCTGGTATTTTCCTTAACTGTAATGACAAATAGAAATATGGCAAATAAATCTAACACAGATTGAACAAAATAAGTGTTTTACTTTTTTTTAAAGATGAGGTAGATATTCTTCATAAATAATCACTACTAGCTTTTTAAAGTTTTACAGTGTATAAATACGATGTAAATCTGTCTGTCCATTTTCTGCTTGTAGCCTATAAATGCCCTTAGGTTCCTATGATAAACTACTTGTCTGATAATATCTTTAAGTTTTCTGTTCCTTGCAATCATGTACCACGAATTACAGGAGGTGTCCTTAGTTACATGTGAATGCCTGTTCCCTGCTTGATACTATAAATCCTGTATTACCTGAAAGGTTAAAATATGGAGGTGAGGACATTAAAAATGCATCCAGAAAATGTAGATGACAGGAAAAAAAGGAAAATAAAGCGACAGAGGGGAAATACCGTAGATAAAATGATAAGGCAGGGAAATAAAGCATGACAAGACCATGATAGTTTGCATAAGTAATGAGAATTGAATTCGTGGTTTTTAAATTGCTGTTTAAATTCCTATTTGCATGTTTATCGGAAATCTCCTTCGCTTAAGTAAAACTGGCCTATATACATTTTTAAAATCCATGTATAGCTCTGATTTTGTTAAAGGGAGGAGTGTGATCCAGTTAGGCAGATACATGTGTATGAGACTATTTCAGCAGTGGCAGTGTGTGCGTAGGTCAGTGGCCGCTGTTTAAGATGGGCTTCATGAAGGACTGGTCCTTGCTTTCCCCGCAGTCGATGGGGAAATGTGTCGTCTTCATTAAGAGCAGGACTGAGCCCTGAGCGACTTGTACAGAACCCCAGGAGCAAGCCCACGTGGTCTCAAGCCTTCTGCAGCTCTATAGTCCTCTGATGCTTCCGCACTGGTAATGAAAGCCCCTTCTGCAGTACTCTGGGCACCTTGTTTGGTGGTCTTAGCTCCCAAGTCCAAGGTGCTCAGAGGACACAGTCCTGCTTTTTTTTCCCTGCTGCTTATCCGTCCTGGTTACCTGTGATTAACTGCACTGGCCACTGGGTGCCCCCGATTCCTCAAATAAATGCAAGTACAAGACCATCATTTTGGTACTTAAAAATTTGCACCTTTAATGATGGAATATTGTATGGCTTCACCTCTGCAATTCATACACACGTGAATTTGGCTGCCTTTTTTGGTGTGTTCCCCATGTGCCTGGGTAATTGCCCTCTCCCCATGTGTCCCAGCCATCTCCTGCAGACTCCCAGCATGATCCCCCAACACCCTCTGGCTGGTGACCAAACCATGGGGGCTTCTCAGAGAAGTGACCTGGATACAGTTGAGTTGAGCATCACTGCAGAATGCCTCAGCAGGTCCTGATCATCCGACACTAACCAGCAGCACTTTGGGGAAGTGGAGAATCTAACTCTCTGGTGAACAAGAGACAACAAATGTTCTCCAGCATGCAGGAGCCCAGGGCAGGCAAGGGCAGCTTTTCCTCCTCTTCTGGAGCAGTAGTGGGAATTGTCTCCTGCTGGGCTGTACAGTCCTCTGAAGGCCACAGTAGCCTGTGGAGAACAGAGCCACTGCAGATCTGAGTCATGTGCCTCCTTCCTATATGCATTCTTATGGCATCTCCGAAACAGATGCAAATTGAATTTCAAACAAAAGGTATCACCCTGGCTGCTACAGTGGTGAATGACCTAGTCTTCGAAAAGTGACACCGCCATACACAGTTGCAGGTGTACACCCTGCGCTGATAGGCTTTGGGTGCTACGCAGAATTCCTAGCAGAAAAAATAATCATTGAAGAGCTGCTGTTAAAATGTAAAGATCATCTTTTCCTCTTTCTCAACATGCGTCTATATGGTTTCTCATCAATATATATATTTTTGGTTATAGAATCGAATGAAACATACTTGCCTTTTTCACATATGCAACCTTTTTAATGAATCTACATATCTCTCCTGAATTTCTGTTTTCTAATTTATTGGTACTATGAAAAAGTCGTATGTCTAATTTACATGTCCAAATTAGTTTCAACTTAGTTATATTGAATGATAATAGATTTCTTTTTCTTATAATTAATGTTGTCTGCAAACGTAACGTGGATTAAATTTATCATTGTAAAGATCTTAAGATTTTAATATTTTTGCAGAGGCATAAATACAGTGTAGCTATAATTATTTCATTATGTATGTATAAAAATAGGATACGGGGAAAAGTGCATGCTTTCCTTCACTGATTACTCTTAATGTCTCCCAAATTTCCTGATTTACAATATTCTCCAAGGATGTAGATTTTTCTAATTGAAGTACAGTAATTTGCATATTTTTAGACCTTGTGACACAGTTAATTGATATGTCATTACTTATACGGCACTGAATATATTTTACACGTTCACTGCAGAACAGGCTTAACTCGAGATGCAATGGCACTTTGCAAAGAACTCGAAACTATTGCATTTGATTTAATCTTCCCCTTTCCTTCCTCACTCTTTCTTTATAAAGGCTAAGCAGAAATGGATGATGTAGTAATTGGTGTAGTTCCTGTTCAAATGTACTCGTTAAAATAATGTTACTGTGTAAATGACAGAACGAGAAAAGTAAGAGCAAGTAAACAAAGAAGGGAAGAATAATGGGAGAGACAAGGACAAGGAAGATGAGGTTAAGGCTAGGGGGGGAGCTAAATGTCAATAGTATCAGTGCTGGGTGTTTGAAAACCAAATTGTTCTGTTTTCTTTTATGCTCTTCAGTATAAACTTGTTAAATGTTCACTGTGTCTAGGAATATTTTAAATGGGTCTTTTAAATTTAGGAGCACTATATTTATCATAGATGCTAGCAATGTGCCTAATAGCTCTCTGGTATTCAATAAGGGGCAGAGTTTCTCTGGTGACAACAGATTTATTTCTCCTGGTGCGTACCCCTGCAGAACTGAACACTTTTGATCTTTATTTGCTAACCGGAAAGGTGGCTCAGTCATGTAAAAAGGACCAAAAGGATTCTAAGTTCATTTTTCCAGGGTTCTGCTTCAAGGTGTGACTCATTGGCAATGGCATCCTCATCCCTGGTGGATTTGTTGTTAATGTTGACCATTGTTTACACACCTCTAAGTGTGCATGGGAAGCTTTCCCGGAGAGTAAGAAGCCGGGATTTCGCTCCGTGTTGCGTGAAGAAGACGGGCGAAGGGGGACGGCAACAGAGACGTGGGAAGAATTGGGTTGTACTGGGTGGGTTCGCAGGAGCGATGCTGACATTTCGCTGGATCATCTCCTGCAAGCAAGGTTTCTGAACTGTGTCTTCAGCCGGTGTCTGAAGGTGCAGCAAAAGGAGCAGGGAGGTGCAGGTTCCTGTTGTGGATGTGGTGCATTCCTGTGCACTTGCCGGTCCCTCAGGAAATTGCTTTCCTTCCTGGCCCTGTGATGTATGCGATACCCAGGATGTATGGCTTAGCCCCATGTTTATGCCACCTGTATTGTCCCTATGGGACTTGCACTGGGAGTTGCTTGTGAGCTTTGTTATTTAAGGAATGTCTTACATGCCCTTTTTCTCGTTTCTGTTTTGGGAGGATAAGGTTGGGTGTGAGAGCGGAAGATGCCACTGGAGTGTGAGTTACTAAGGGAAGCTATTGCGTTTTCTTAAAAAGTGTGATATCTTGGCAGGAGTTTCTTCTAAGACAGCAGTAAAAAATAAATATAAAAGCATTGAGCACATCTTTTAAAATGCTTGTACACTAGAGGCTTCTCGCTTCAAGATACTTCCTGTTGAATCAAGCTCCGGAGACAAATATGAATTCTGAATCCTGGCTACAAAAGTAGAATTCACTCTCACATGAACTTGCTTTTTTATTTTTTTAAATTTATTTTCCCCAGCAGAAGGGGTGAGGAAAGGGCAAAAATGCCAAAAGTGATTCCTGTCTCTCCCTCTGAATCTCGTGTTCCTACTCACATCTCAGACCAGAACACTCAAGCAACTGCAGAAGGTGAAAATGGTGATAGAGCAGCAGCTCGAAATGCATGTGGGGAGTTCTGCCCGAATTAGCGATTCATTTGGATCTGATTTTGCTGCAGCCTCAAACGTGCCTGAACTCTCTGCCCAAATAGGAAGTAGACCATTCCTCTGTCATAACGGCACGTCTTACTGCTCCATGAGAAAAGCATCTTTAGGGATATGTGGAAACCAAAGTTGTTGAAATTGGGGGAGTTTTCATTTGGTGTATTGTGTGGTTTGGTTTAGTTTAATTTTCTGTTTGTTTGTTTTAATTATTTTTAATTTAAACAAGCTGTGGTGAACTTCTTCAGGTAAGAAGATTTAAATAGTAAAAAGCCTTTATTCTTGCAGAATCATAGCATGGCAAGAGGGTTTAGTTTTTTTAGGACTGCATTGACTTCACTTGCCTTTAACCATCTATGAGACAGCTGTTTATGATGAGCCAGCTGTTTAGGCACTCTGTCATGGGGAAGGGAGAGAGGGGGCAATCTCCAGGAAATATCTGTCACCAGTCTTTGATGCCAGACTGAGGATGTGACAAATGATGTATTTGAGCAAATCAGCAAAAGAATTCAGGAGATGTTTCTGTGCTGCAAGAGTAGCTTTCTCTGAAGATGTGGTTTCAGGATTGTCTTCACATAGGATAGTTAGAAGTGATTACTTTGTTAAAGATATATTTAACACCGAGAGTAAAATAAAGTATGCAATACTTTCAGTTTTTATTTCAGCCCCTTTTAGAATGGTCCTATTTTTGGCTTGAACTTGTTAGTAGCAGGCCAGCAGAGAAGTGTAGCATTTATGAGTATTAAGATATAAACGGCTCTGTATGATTAATAATAATTAATAAAGACATTCCTTGATGATTGTATTAAATAATATGATTGATTTTGCACTGGAGAGTAGCTTTCCTTATAGGATACTTTTAACTACGCTGAGAAAAGATGTTTAGAATGAAAATACACAGCACTTAAAGAAATATTTAATCAGTTCAAAACAGTTCTAAGCATCGATATATTTATACTGTAAACCACTAATTCTTAAAAAGCAACATGAAGTCTTGATCTGTTTTTGCATCGCCGCATTTCTCACTTTGCTGGTCGTGCAGCTCTCAGGTTTTACTGCCCTTGAAAGAGAAGTGCGCTTATGCATCGATTGTGTACATACAGAACGCTGTAATTTCATAGACGAGTACATAAGGTGCTGCCGTGTTACAGATGAGCAACGCGTGTGCGAGTGGTGCTAATCTCCTGTTCTTTGGGAAGATTTCTGAAGGTTACTGTGCAAATACTTAGCAACCTGTAGGCTTTTGCTTTGTTAATGGGAAAGGGAACCTGTTAACACTTGTCTTTCCAAGGTATATAACTTATATTTTGCTTTTCTGTATTTTGTTGTAGTGTTCACAGATCTCTAGTTAACTTCCTTGCTGTTTCCTTTTCAAGAGCATCACTGCAGGTTTCTCCCTCTGAGACTGGAGAGCCTTGTAACCTGCCCAGGGAGAGATTCTTTGTACTTTGCTGAGGTGCTGCTGCTTTTGAGGTGGTCCCTTGTAGCTTCATGTTTTTGAAGGTCCATCAGGAAGTGATGTGGAAGTTAACTTCTCCAAGTGAAACTTCAAAGGAATTTTAAGAGGGCTGAACATAGTTACCCGAACGTAGTTACCCGAGCTGAAATTTTGCCAAGACACACGTTGAAATTCCCACTCTTGAGATTTCTGCTTAAACTACTAGCCTGGTTAAATCCTGGCTCTTTAGAAGTCAGCGGTAGTTGTCCCCCAGATATTGCTCTGTGAATCACCTTCAGCCTCATCTATTTCATGTCTGCATTTGCAGTTCTTGACTGTCCAAAGCTGCCGGTGTCTTCAGGGTGAGCTGTGTATAAATGTGAGATATGGACGTGTAATTGATCTCCGAGTAAGGATGAGGAGCAGCTCATGTACAGCTGGAAAAAGGATGGGGAAACATGAACTGGAAAGTAATGCTAGCTGGAAATCAGAGTTGGCAGCTCTTCGGTCTGGCTGGCAAAGCGCAAAGACATCCAGTGGCTGGAATGTGGAGTTTGACGAATGCAGCCTTGAAACAACACACATTTATTGTGAGCAATGAGGGCAGTTAAATGCTATGTTTGAGGTGAAGTGAATGGTGGCACTTGCAGTGGCCTGTGCTTTTTGACATGAAGTCAAATGCCTTTTTGGCAGAAGTTACTTTCACCTTTAGGAGACTTTATGTGGCCCTTTGGAGTCATGGTGAGTTACAGGTGTGTGTGTTCCTTAATCTCTGTGCCCAGGCACCCCTTACCCTTTCTCTTTTTTGTGCTGTGGGCAGAACTGGGTTGCCTTTGCTGCTTTCAGCACATCCATCACACTTCAAGTCCTACCTTGGGAAAGTGATTATAATCAAATCTTGTGTGTCAGGACTCTAGCAAGTCACCTGCAAGGAGCACGTATTCTTTTTTTCCTCTCTCATACTTACCTGAATTTATTCTCAGTTTAGTAAGTGTCTACCTCTAAAGCCTAATGTATTCCATACTTGGAAGTGGAGCTCTGAAAAAGGGGGTACCAGCGCTGACTCCTGAGCTGAGTTATTTGTGTTTGACTGACATAGACATAGTTTTGTTTATCATCACGTGGAGGTGGGAAGACATCTGTCAGACAGATGTGAAATGTGTGGTCACTTTTTCTCGGTTATTTTTCTGCTGCCAGGATGTTATCTGATTTCCTCCTGATTGGAGGGTCTTTGGTGTTTTAGCTTTGGTTTCTGCTTATTGAGCATTTAACTCTGGTCATTTGAGAGCTGCAGTATCATAATTAACTGAAAGTTTGAATTGAATGTAGAACGTTTGCATGAAATGTGATAGCCTGTGGGGCAACGGAGATCACTTGGCCTAATTCCATGGTCTGTTCTGTCTAGAAACTGTGAGAACAATCTCCCTTCACTTTTATTGTCCAGATATTTTGATGAACAGATTTCAGTCTCATCTCTTACAGAATTGGAATGAAAGTTAAATCTTCATGCTCTCCGGGCATTAAGTATGTGTGGTGTTAACTGGTCTATAAGCATAAATCTCTTGAAGTACTTGCAGAGAGGCCCTGATCCCACAAAGCTTTGACTTGTCTATCATACATATACACACACACACACACACACGAGTGCACAGCTTTGGCGTGAGCTTTGTTAACAGAGGAGTAAGTGGAAAGATCAGGAGAGCTTCTCAGGTGAGCTCAGGAGACTCCAGGAGAAGAAAGTGGCAGTACCTGCTGGTATTGCACTCTGTTTTCCAAATGAGAATGATCAGTGGAGACCCTTATCCCATGAAGGCAAGCATGGCCTTCTTTTGAGCCCTCCCACTATATTTTTAATGGTGTCTTTCAAAGCTTGAAAAATGAAGGTCAAACCTTAAAGACTGAGAGGAGAACGTTTACTACCAGGGTAGATCCATCTGGATACATCAGGGTAGGTGCTTGTCTGTCTTTTGAATTGCTAACAGATGTACTGACTGTCCTACTGGATGAAATAATGAAGTCTTTGTTTATTCTCATGCATATAAAAATTCCAATATAAATCTGAAAGCCAATATTGCTGATACTTATTTCCATAATATTAGAATTGCAGAAAATCTGCAAGTAATATATGTCAATTAATATAAAATGTACAAACAGGTCTTTATTGAAAACCGTATTTTTCTAATCTCTCAATTGTTTTTAAAGGCATTTATTTTTATTAACTAACAAACTTGCTTTGTTGGGCAGTTCATTAGCTGCAGAAAGATTTTATTATTTGCTCCAAAAGTCTGTAATAAAATTCTAGGGGTATCGTTTAGAGCTGACTTTTTTTCATAAAGCATTATGCATCAGGTAAATAGTCTGAATGTAAATGTCTATTTTAGGCAGGGTTCATTAACGAGTAGAAAAGATGCAATTTTGGCTGTGAGTGAAGAATAAAACAATGAATTATTTTGTGATGTAAACATAATCTGATATTTCAAACTGGCTTGTACTAAGCCCTTACCATTGTTAAATTTTAGGTTTAGCTACTATTATTTTCACCCTACAGTGGACCAGTGTAAGCCAGAATATAATTTGCAATGTTCAATATTACACAAACATATAGTGCTCAACAGTAGATCTTGTTCAGCCATAAAATTAAAATGCTTACTGGTTTTAAGATCTGCACTGTGAAATGGCGGCAGATTGGGCTCTTTCTCTAGTGAATACGTGTATGAACTGGGTCTCAGTTCGTTCACTATGTAGGTTGGCTCCTAAGCGTTTATGGTAAAGATCAGGTACTGACGGGTACCATGGTGAGACTGTTGATCCATTTCTTCCCACTGCTCGAATAATTGTTATGAATAGTAATGATAGCTTACATTTACGTGCAGCTATATATTCTTAAGCTTCTTAAATTGTGCTGCAAGGAAAAGAAAAAAAATCCCGTCCTTACTGCTCTCCAGGTAGATCCTTCACGCATGAAATATATGCAATAGATTTTTATGTCGGTGGTTTTTTTTACAAGGAGCCGATCAACCTTTATTTTAAGCTCAGAGAAATCTTTGATTCAGTATGAATCTCGGTACCATCTAATATCATGGCAAATGCAGCCAAAGGCTAGAGATGACATTTATATGAGATTTCCAGCATATGATTGCCAGAGCGAAATAGCTAGGATAAGTATAAACTAACTAAAGGGCTTTTCTTCCGTTTTCTGCTGCACAGGAGTAGTTGGATATCCCAGAAGGTAGAATAATTTGTTCTGTGTTCTTAGTTTCCTTCTTTATGCAATTAAAGCTTAATCTCCTGTGTCGTATGTGGCAGACAGTTATCCCTGAAACTGGTGGGTAGTATTACTTTCCTTTTGCAGATGGAGCGTCTAGGACACCTAAGATGTTTTTCTGGAAGCTATCAAGTGCTACCACCATGTGAATCCTAGGACCAGGAGAGACAAGGGAGGAATCTAGGAGTTCTGGACTTTAAGCCTCTGCTCACTTCTGGTTCTTCTTTCTCCATGAACTATGTGTCTCTGTAAAATAGGAAACGCCCCAGCAGGGAACTGAAAACCTTGCTGATACTCCCACTCAAAACCCATTGAGACCAAGGACTTCAAAAGCTTCTTGCAAAATTTGATTTGTGCTGCAACCTGAGCATATGTTCAGCTTGCCTATTGGGAGAGAACTTCCTCCAGAAATTCAAAAACTTGGATTACTTATTCTCTAAGTTGAAAAGATGTCAAATATAGAGGTGGACCAGATTTAGGAACCTGCAGTTTAAACCTTCTCCTATCCCCAGGTGGGTTTAAATCCCCATTCTCAGCATGTCAGTGCTTCAGGTGAACTTGGCCTGATGACTATAATATATAACCAGGGAAAACAAGGAGGAGAATAACCTTTACAGCCTCCACTGTGCAAATCCAGCAATTTCTATCACTGTGTGTGCTAACCCTTTTATTAAGGTTGTTGTGCATGGGCCAGCATGGCTCCCAAGGAGATAGTCTGTTTTGTGGGTGGAAGAATACATTTCCCTTCTTACCTCTTCTCCTCATTACTCTACAGAGCAATCAGATCCTTGGGATCTGCTCCAGTCTGTAGGGTAAAGAGTGTGTTTCCTACGTTCACTGCAACTCAGTACTGAAGCTTGTGAAATAGTAGTGTATATACTGAAGGCTCTATAGGGGACTGCAGTGAAGCAGTAGTTACTTCTCCAAAAGGCTTTTAATAGGATGTGAGCTCCAGGATTCGAGGGAGAGAACATTAATGTCCTTTTCAGAATGTCGTGGAAAATAAATGCTATGCAGCACCAATCTCTTGGCAGTTTCAAAGAATGTCTAAAGAGGATCATTATGAGACCATTTATGATGGGAACATGACTCCATTGCAAGTCTTTGGAGTCTCTGCTGGGATGTTGTTCCTACTACTTGAGATTAGGAGAGGAAAGCAATTTCAATAGAAGTCTCTGGAGACTGTGTGGCAATTACATTGCTGACAATATCAGTATGATTTTAGTGTGAGTCTCTGGAGACCCTGACTTCTCTGTGAAGTGAAATGCATCATGCCCATACAAATTATATTATTGTTTGAAATAAACCAGAATAAGTTAAGGCTAAATGAGTACTGGAATAATAGGAATGTTCAAATTGAAAGCCTTGTGGCAACTTAGGCAACAAATGCTGCCCACTGTCGTCGTCCTTCACCCCTTGCATGCCTGGGCAGTATGTGGGTGACAATTTCTCTGGAAATCCCAGGTGGAATGACTGGCTGTACAGTTGATGGCCAGTTTAGAGAGAGAATTTTACAACTGTGTTGTTTTAGTGACTTCCTGCTCTGCCAGCAGTGATTCGCAGGGTCTGGAAATTGCAGAAGATGAAGCTGTTAATGACAGCAGTCTGTCAAAAAGAGGCTAAGGAAGGAGCTGGAGTTAAAAATGTGGTGATGAATGAGTATGGCTTTTGGCCTCATGGCAGCGGTGAAACGATGAATGGTTAAAACCATCTGGCTTGGACAGCGGTTGAAGTCTGCCGAGCTCAGAGCAGCGCTTTCCAGCCTTTGCTTTTCTGAAATGACACCAAGACTGCCCTTGCTCTTGCTGGTGTTTTGCAAAGCCTCCTCCCTGGGAGGCTGTCGCGGTGCACTGCCAGTGCCTGAAGCAGTAGGGTACCAGCAAAAGAAAAAGGTATCCCTTGCAGCTGGTTGGGAGCTGAGCAAGCCCCCCTGCTTCTCCTGCCCGGTGGTCACCCAGGACTTTTCCTCTTCCCTTGAACTGCTTTCTGTAGGCTGCGAAGGGAGAGCTGCAGCATTTCCAGGGCTGGAGGAAGGCAATCTGAAGCAGCCAGGGTAAAGTGCGGTGTTTGCATTTTATTGATTCTTACCTATTGATTCCAGTGGGATGAAATGTCTGCGAAAGAGAAGTGAGACTGGCGGGCAGACAGGAGGCTCTGGCATCGGGCAGGCCAGCCTCGCCCGACAAGAGCAAAATTATATAAACAAACACCCCAGATACTTCCTAGGTTGAATCTAAGAAGAACCAAAGGAAAGGAGCGCTGTCCTTAGGGAGGGGTGAGGTTTACCAAATGAAATCTAGTTTGCATTTGATCACCTCTGCAGATAAAACGGAGCAAGGCAAATACGTGAGCCTTTGGTGACGGATGGCCTTGTGCCAGCTACGTTTACAGTGCCGTTTCATGTAAGCTGGAGGGTGACAAAATGTGAATGTACATCTCACACAGGAGGTGATTCTTGCTGAGTGACTCAGATGTGGGCATGAAGAGATGTGCTGTAGTCTGGCCTGCCAGGTAGGGGGAATAAGTCTGAAGTGGTACTGAATATCCAAAACATATAGAGAATCCACAGTCCGTGCTTTACTCAATGTACTTTATGTGAAACATTTTATTGGGAAAGCTAAGCATATACTGAGGAAAATGTGCTCAGTAAGAGTATTGATCTTATTAAAGGTTTCTCTGCAGATATATGCATATATAATCTCAAACAAAGCTGCTCTTCTGATTGTGGCCACTCTATTACTGGCTAATTAAAAAATGTTCCATCTGTGCTCCATCTAGTGCATGTGGTTTGGGGAGAGTAGTGTCACTGAATCATCTCCTGGGCCCTCTTGATCCTGGGAGTAAAAAATACCTCGATGCAACTCCCAGTCCTGGGGGACTTGCTCGAATCCTGTCGGTCATCCCTGTGCGGCATCTACTGTGACCTCCAGACTTGGTGGCTGGAGTGACGGGCACCTCCTTTCTGGGCAGAGCTTGGGGACACAGCTCTTCCCGAGCCTTTGGGGAAGAAAAGGGCTGAGCTGGCATGTCTTCCGAGTCACGTGTTAGCAGCTTGAGGAAACCCGTAGAAACAGTGTTAGTAATTCTGTTGTGTCTGGTGCCCATGCTGCACCTAGAAGATAGAAACCTTGACAAATGATCTTCTCCCTTCATTTTGCTGCTTGTGATTAATTGTTGAGCTCCCAAATAGAATCGGTCAAGTGCTAGGATGGTGATTCTCTGTCCAACCCTGCAGAAGACACGGTCCCAGCCAGTGGAAATCCCCAGCAACACGTGTCAGTGGTGTTCCCACTGTCAATTTGTACCAGACTCTGGCTCTGATGGTCACTTCTTCCCTGGGAATAAGAACCTAGCAGTGCCCCCAGTGCCTTTGTTTCCCCTTTTGCTCTTCATCACCCAGCACAGATTTCTCCATTTCTGACTGCGGAGTGAGCCGCAACAGAGCTATCCCTCCTCCCTGCTCCTCACTTCTCCTCTAAATTCTGAGACCTCTCCCGTCTTGTAGTGACTGGAAATTTCAGACATGGTGTGATTTCGAACATGACTGTAAATGGAAGGGTAGCTGATTTCATTGCATAAAAAAGAAATGCAAAATATTAAAAAAAAGATATAAGAGGGAAAAGGAAGATTTTTTTTTTCTTGCAATTGAGGTGATGTTAAAGGGCTATGAGTAACAGAATAAATTAATGAATTTTAATGTTTAGTCCCTTCCACCCTACAAAGTTTTCTGTGCTTAAATTTAAGGATATATTAAATTTTAATGTATACTAACACAAACTCTATGTGGGAAACAGAGTTCAACATGCTTCAACGCTGTTTTTTCTTTTCCTAATTCATTTCTTTGAACTCTTAAATCCCCCTTTCATTGCTGCATATGGATTTCCTTTGCTTACTGGTTTATAGGTTTACTGGAAGAGAAAATAATGTAAAACTCGCAAGCCACGGTCTTGCTTTGCTTCATATCATAAATGAAAAAAGCAGGAAGAAAAAGTTAAGTAATTTCATCTCTCTTCTTTCCTCGCCCTTTTCCATGAGTGGATGTTAGAGGAAACAACACCGAGGCAGCACAGCTCTGTGTCCCCCTCTCTGGCCCTGCTTGGGAGGTACCCGTGTCAGCTTGCATCCGGTCTCTCCACGTCCTAGAAATGCCAGTTTGTATCCGAGCTGGCCTTGCTTCCCGTCCTGGGTGGTGGTGTCACTGGTGATGCCATCACTTGTTTCCAGCTACCCCCAAGAAGTGGGATGAGTCTTCCATGGGATGAGTCTTCCACGTTGCACTGAAAGAAGCGTGCTTAGTGCGCTTGTCAGCTTTCGCCAGTGATGTGTTTCCTGAGGATCTGCTCCAATTTCAGCTCTAGACTTGAGCGGTCCTGCTCATTCTGAGACCATACATGACCCAGCATCCAAGAGTGATATCATGCCAACACAGTAAGACGTTAGAGTTAAGGATATGCAATTTGGAAATGCTGTTGCCTCTAATTTTGTCTTTTTTGTTACCCTGCATTCACTTTGAATGCTCTTAAGTCATTGTGGCTTTTTGCTTAACCTATTGAAAGAAAACTATAGGCCTATCGTTAAGTTTAAATGCAAGATACGATTAAAAGCTGAAATCTCTGATGTGGCACTTTAAAAATCCCTCTGTAGATGGAAGAAGGTTTCTTTTCCATTGGGAACTCTGCATTATTTAGTAGATTTGCCTTGCAGGACGGATCGTTTCAAGGCTTTATGATTATATAGAGGATCAAACATTTCTGTGTCCTGAATTAAAGCAAAATAATCGCTAGCTCCATGAAGCTTTGGTTTCCTGGACAGGCCTTTTTCTCTCCTTTCCTTCTTGTCTCTGAGCAGATTCTTTTTCCTAAACCCTCTTTAACTGACACATTTTTTTTTCTTTCTGGAGTGCATCTTCAATCTGACTTCATAGTGAGGCAGCTTGGCCAACTCAAAGAAAATTAGAGTTTCAGCTGGCTGTTCCACTGAGACCTCTCGGGAGCACCCAGGCTTCTACACCCCAAACCCTGGCTCCCAGAAACCAGAGAACCTCCTTCTTTTGGTCGGATAAGAAACCCAGTGAATTTCACCCTGTGCTGTTTGTATTCTTTGGCTCCTCATTAATATCACTTATTTAGAGCAAACTCTGTAAGTGTAGAACTTTTTTTGCTTTTGTTTGTTTTTCTTTGATTGGTTTCGTCGCTGACCTCTTTCGTTGTGTGCAGCTGAGCAGCACTTTTCTAATACTTCTTCAATCTTCTTGATACTGTACTCTTTGGTGCTTGCATTAATTCCCCAGGGTGAAGAGGTACGACTCAAATTGATGGTCAAAACCTAAGTTATTTCTGGGGGAGCAAAACATTATGCATTTTACATCTTCTTTAGTATACAGAACACTTGACATATTCTGGACTATTTGGTTTGAAAGAGAATATTCATACTGAACAAAAAGGTTTAATTTCTGCAGGGACTGAGAGTTTCCAAAAAGTGGTGATTCTTCATAAAGTACTTCTCATATTTTTCTTCAGTGAAGTTGTGAGTTGTGTCTGCCAACTGCAGTTTCAGGTGGTGGGATGCTGCCTGAACCGGGGCGGGCTTCGTGGCAGCCTCACATCCGCAAGCTTTAAATGATGTATGAAATGCAAAATCCTTACTTGTTCAGTGAGCGGGCAGGAGGGAGATGATGCTTTGCCGCCACTGGTTCTGTTCTCTTAGCTGAAACTCCTCAGCAGAGAATCATTAAAAAGTAAATACAACGATAAAGAAAAGAAATGACAGCTGGAAGACATTGCAAAACTGCAGAACAAACAAACAGGAGAGCCAGTTAAGGCCACCTACCATTGCTCGTGGCTGGCTACACAAAATGACTGCCAGGCATGCTCCTTCTTCTCTGATTCGGTTCTTTTTGTTTTCCTGAGGAACTGTGCTTCATATCAGCCATAGCACCTGGATGAATCTGTCTATTTATCTTTTCTTTTAATTAAGAAAAAATGTCAGTGGAATGAAAATAATACCTGACAGGATGAAGATCTCCTACAGTATTATAAAAAACAATGTGAAGGTGAAACCGAGATGTTTATTTTTGAAAGCAAGAAATCATTTTCTAGTGGCAAGATCCTATTACTGGGAGCTTTTTGTTGTTACATTAATGAATGAGAAATACCTACAATGAAGTGAACAATGGGAGATCTGACCAGACAACCAGAAACTAAGCTCTTCACACAGGTGAAGGTGCAGCTGAGGCTGGTGGTTGACTGCTATTTTTGGACAGCCTGTTCCAGCTGGCTCAGAGAGGGTTTTCTTCTGAGTTAACTGGCCTGAAGAATTTCCACATACCCTGTGGCAAGTGGTGGGGATGTAAGGTCCTCAATGCTCTTAACTTCCATTGACTGCAGTGGAGCTGACAGTGGATGAGAAAGCAGTGTGGACATCTCTGAGGCCTCTGGAGTTGAACCCAGAGATGTCTATGGGGCATGCCGGCTTCCTGGGTGTTGCCTGCAGAGGACTAGTCACTCAGCAATAGGAACCAAGACCTACGAGCCTCCCGAAAAGAAGCATGTCTGCATACTCAGCTACTTAATGCAATAGGAGATACAGAGGAAAATATTTTATTTTTTTTTTCCTTATTTTTGCCTTTTGGACTACTTACTGATAGCTGTAGGGAAGGATCTTGATCCGCTCAGGATCTACAACTCTTTGCTCTCTCCTCAAGGTACCTTTCCTTGGACAGACTGACCTGGACAGGCTCCTTTCCTTTACATCTCCCCTTCTGCAGCATAGCTAAGTGGTTGGAAGTTTGAGAGTTTGAGTTGTCTTTCTTTTCTTGCGGGGTTTCTCACCAGTATGCCCACCCTCAGGAGCAGCAGGCTGCAGGTTAGCCTTGAAGGGCAGGTGGGGAGTGAGCAGGAGATCTTCAACACCTTTCTCACCCTCACCGAGCTGAAGTGCTCTCCAAAACTTTGCCAGAGCTGGGCAGCCAGCCAGCGGGGTGTAAAGATGGGCGGCGATTAGAGCAGCTGGGTAGGGAACCGTGTGTTCTTGCTCCTAGGAATATGTCTGTATTTCTAATTTAAATCACTCTTGGATACAATGACGAATAAAGTATTTTGATCAGAGTTAGCGATGACCCATTTAACATTTAAACTGGTTGGCACTTATTTCAGCTCATTTATGAGTCCTTAATGAGTTTAATGAGTTCTCTGGGATGTCAGCATTTACTACTACTGTAGCTTTATGGCTCTGGATTGAAGAGATGTGAGTGGCTGGTTTTGTGACCTTGGGCAACGCCTTGAATGTGGTGGTGCCTCAGTTTCCCATAAAGAGGATGACGCAGGATACCTTTCATGGCTGCTTGCACCGTGAACTACAGGGGACAATTATTTTACTACATTTTGTTTGTGTAATACCCAGTATAATGGGCACCTGGCTTTCTGTAGGGCCTCTAAATGATGCTATTTTAAAAATGAAAGATGATAGTTAAGAAACACAGCGTAGCATAACAGGGACACACATATATACGTATGATCTTGCCTTAAAGAAGACGGAAAAATAGCAGTGTCTATTAGTTAAAGTGATGCAGTCCCAGGACACCACAGCAATTATTTCATTTGTATTACTCTTTGCCCGTGTGAGAACCCATACCTGCTTTCCAGATTTTCAAAGAGATAAGCAATTTTTTAATTGATGCTTAGCCTGAATATATCTAATGTCAGCCAACTGTTGTTAATAGAAGCTATTATAACATAAAAGTGCTGATATTTTAAATGTAGTTGGTCAATCCCAGCAGGACTATACATTCAGGCCTCTTCTACAAGGTTGTATTAGTCATTTGACACTGGTGCTGAATTTATGTTGTCAGATCCATGCCAGCTATTGAAACTTGACAACTAATTCTGGATAAGACTGATTGGAATTGATAAACCCTCTTTTATTTTGGGGCGAAAATTGGAAGTGGCTGCTAGTCCAAATAGAATCTCTTATCTAGTATGGCACGATGGCATTTAATGAAAAACATTCAAACAAATCTACTCTTGGATTGCCCTGAAGATAGAGAGTTGCAGAGTTGGATGCAATTCAAATCAGTAGTTCTTTATTTTGCATAACTTTGGGGCATGCAGAGACGTTTCATCAGTACCTGATGTCATTAACTCTGGCGGCCACCACCTAAATGTCTTGCTCCTCACGTGTATGAAGCATTATATTATTAGAGGAATGCTTGGAAGATAAGAAAATAGGTTTGTTTGTTTCATATTCTTTGCACATACTAATAATGACACCTTAACTTACTAGGACTGAAACGTGTTTTAAATTTGAATGTCATTTTGTTCTCTATAAAAAGCATTACCTTGGGCTTGCAGTAGTACAGAGACTTTGCCATTGCAAATTTATTTTTAAGCACTGTCTGTAGCTTGCCTGCTTATTTTTTTTCATGCAATACCCCAAAACAAGCTAAAAGGCTGCGCAGAAGGTGATGTGCACCGTCAGACCAGCTCCTCCTGCTGCAGCTCCGCTTGTCGCCCTGGAGCTGCATTAGCGTTGGGTTACAGCCATACTAAGAAGCCATCATGAAAATTAGTCTCAGCCTAACCCTATGACAGTGTGTCTAGGTGGCCGTGGCACGAGGTTTGGGCTGTGCCCTGCTGCCTTGTCACGCAGGCAGAGGTGGTGCTGGCGTGTCTGTCCCTGCTGCATGGTCGGTTCCCAGGGAGCATGGGAGGACCAGAGATCAGAGGCTGATTCAAGCTCTATTGATGGTTTTAAAAATACAAGGGGTATCAGCAAGGCTTGACAGCGTCGTCTTCAGCCACTTCGTGACTGTGTGGCACCGTTGTATGTGTGACGCTGTGGGGCTGCGTTGCATTTTCTAAGCAGCCTTCTGCTTTCGAGGACTGTCTGCCCAACTTTGTAGGGGGAATGGGCTTTTACAGGGTTGGGTGTTTTTTTTTTTTGTTTTTGGGGTTTTTTTGGGTTTTGGTTGGTTGGTTGGTTGGAGTTTGTTTGTTTGTTTGTTTGTTTTGGTTTTTTTTTTGCTTTCTCCTGTAATTTCTATCATTCTTCAGTGCCACGGCATTTTCTGATACATCTGAGGCATTTTTTCCTCTTGTATATACAGGTAATTGAGGCATCACCTCAGGTGGTAAACACCCACTGGACTCACTTCCCACTCATTGTGAGTCTGCCTTCCTGGCTGTGCCTATGTTGTTGCAGTAGCAGCAAACTTAAACAAGAGTTATTTTAATTTGCACGTAAAAACTAAGCTATGGAGAGGAACTAGGCTTTTACCAGGTAATAAAGCACATGAGGCTTAACCTCATGCCTTATGCTTCCAAGCAGGGTGTCCCTGAAGGAATCTCAGCAGGGATAAAGAGAACCACAGTAAGGTTCAAACATGGGGTCAGCCAGTAGGAAACAACAGAAGTAGGAATGTAGGTGGGATTTAGGCAGGCTGAATTTAAGCTTAGGAGGGTAAACTCAGCTTCTGGGGTGGCCTTCAGCTAGGGGAACCAGCTGAGGCTTAACAGCATGTTTTGTCTTTCAGCCTCATCTTTCCCTCTTTGAGACCTCCCTCACTCGTGGTGACAGTTTGGCCACTGTCCCGTTTCCCCAAACCTTGCCAGGGAAGGTGCATCTCTCAAAACTGCAGATGTCCCCTTGTGTCCCTCCATCCTGGTCCCCAGCTTCTCTTTTGCCTACCAGAGTGCAAGTGAGAAGAGTTTGTCAAAGCTGTTGTCCACCCAAAGGTTCCCAAGTTCTTTTAGTCACTTCTATTTTTAGACTGATTCCCTTCTCTTTTTTTCATTGTGCTACATTTTGCCAGATTTCTGCCCAGAGGAAATTTTTATAGCTCAATTTTAAAGTCCTTGCAATTGAGGATTTATCCTGGGAATGACACAATCCAACTAGAGTAGCACAAATGGCACAACACTGAAATAAAAGGTTATCAAGACTGTAATTTATTTGTTTAGGCCATTCAGAGTACAAAAATGCCTCTTATTTCTTCAGCTCCCCAAGTGGGTTGTGGCATGGTGGATGTTTTCAGACTGTCTTGCTTTCTCTGTCAGTCATTTTCTCTACAGCAGCATTTTTCAGGAAGCACAATTAAAAAGCTATTTCCTGATACACCCTCCCCCTGCCTCTATCCCTTCCCCTTCAAAATCCCAGCTCAGGCACAGGTTGTTTCCTCCTTTCTCATCCAGGTGACTCGAGGGTGACAAAGGGTAATGAACTCTCTTCATGTCTTGTTATATGGCAAAAGACTGAAATAGCAAAGTGGCAGGCTTAATCTCCAGCAGTTAGGGTGAAAAAGAGAGGCAGAATGTGAAACCCACTTAAAATATGTTTCCATGTTCTAATATACATTTTGAATTTATAGAGAATTGACTCGTGCCATTTGTTCAAAGCCAGAAAATGCATGTGGTCTGCAGTTGAACTTATCACGCTATAATAATGTGCCAGGCAGTTTTCAGGAGTGATGGATACTGTTTTTCATGAGTCCTTTCTGCTGAGCTGATTCAAGGCCAGCCACAATAAAACCGGTGATGGTCATTAGCGGTGCCCCCTGCAAAGCTATTCAGTTAGGAACTCACAGGTTGAGGTAGGCAGCACTTTTGTGACCCTTCCTTGCTGGCAACTCCTTGGATTCAGCCGCAGAAGAAGATGATGTGCCCCTAGGGGGTAAAATGGGGCAGAGAGCGATTAGTCTCTAATTGGAAGATAACTGAAGAGGATGGCAAAGGGTAGTGACAGTTCCTTGCTAAGCGTAAAGGAGCTGTGGTGCGCTCCAGGTAGAATCACACGAGGGAGGGAGATAACCCAGCTCCCCTGTGCCAGTCCCATCAAAGACTTCGAAGGAATACCTGATTTCCTCCCAGCAGGGAACAGCGGGTGTTGGTGGGGCTGCCCGTGTCGGGAGGCAGAGATTCAGGCAGCGGTGCTGGGATGGGGGCAGCTTGTTCTGCCCGCCCTGGGCTGGGAGTAGGAACCGCGTGTTCAGGATGGCTGGAGCGGTCTGGAGCTGGAGGTGTGGGTGACAGTGGGTTTCTGTGGGGACACGCTTCAGCAGAAACCTTTTATCTCCCGTTGGCTCTGTCTGCAGTGAATGGAAGTTTGGTAGCACCGTCGGAAGCTCCGGCGCTGTAAATGCAATCCTGGCCCGGTGCTGTGCCTTCGTGGTGATGCAGTGACTGATGAGGAGCATGGGGTGCCAGGATGTGCTGATGGGTCACCTCCTGAGCGCTGGGTGGTTTGCGATGAGAGAGCCTTCCCTACTTAATCGCTGGGAGACCTCTCAGAGAGTGGACATAGGAAGGGGCTTTGGAGGACAAGGAATACAGGGCTTGTCTTAGACAAGGAGCGCGGTGATTAATCTGTCACTTTTTCATGGAAAGGTATTTGGAAGAACCTGAAACAGAGGTGTCAGCAGCTGGGAGAGGTCCTGAAGGAAGATCTTTATCTTCTGCTTACAGCTCTCAGCACATGCCACAGCTGGCTGATGGCGGAAGATCTAGATCCCCAGCATCTTTGGTCTTTTTGGATCAGGTTGGGAGAGTTGATGGTGGTTCTCATGGACTTGACAGCTCAGGTTGGGACTTGTGCTCCTGGCTTTTGTGCTGGGCACCGTAAGCAGACACCTGATGGATATATCTTTCTCCTGTAAGCAGCCGTGAAAATTCTTTCCTGCTTTCTACCACTCCTGTAATAGAGCTATTTTTGTGTGCTGTCTAATGTTCTTAAAATCTTTCCACATAGCGTGGCATTTTGCTTTCTTCTGATGTAAATTTATAACCAAAAACCTGGTCCAATGCATCAAATACAGAAATAGATAAACTTTCTTTTTGGTTGGTGTCTTGTTCTGTACATGCTAATGAATAGACTATATCGGAGCCTTTCACTGAAAAATGCTTTATCCCACAAGGAGCCCTGTTCTCACCCTCTGCATTACCCAATGCAAGAAGGCTATCAAAATCCTGTTTGAGCATGGCTGTAGGCAACCACCATGTGCTTGCACAGACTGCTTGTTTGCTCTGTGTCAGGTGAAGCGATGCTCCTCACAGGCTGTCACACCAATGCCAGGCTTTTCCCACGTGAGCAGGTACTGCCATCAGCGTGTCGGCAGGTTCTAGCCATGTAGTATAAGTGCATGGAGGAATCAGAATATTGGAGGGAGATCTGCTCTGTGGGTCCCAGCAGGAGTTTTCTTCTGCTGTACTTAACACCGGCATGCCCAGTAGCCAACTGTATACTTGGAAAACATCACGTTTATCAGAGTTCGACCTTTATGGCCACTGATCTTATTCCCTCAGCAAGAGGCAGAGCATGAGCATAGACACTCAGAGACATAGCAAATAAATAATAAAAGGCCTCTTCAGCTACCCTGCATTTTTAAGAAGTAATGGCTGCTGAAGTCTGTGAGAATATGATAAGTATCAAACACTTATTTTTCCAACAGAATGACAAATGCATCTGGTTAAAAAAGGGTAATTGGGTAATGTGGAGTACAATAATATCTCAGCGGTCTCCCATTTCTTTTTAAAGAAAAGTAGAAACTGCAATGCATGCAAGCTAACATACAGAGGGAAAATGACTCTTTCTCAAAACATATGCTGGCTCCTAACTAGTGTCTCGTAGAAATATTTGAGCAACTAGAAATCAAATATAAAATCTTGATTCAGTTCTTTTGATAAGCACATCAATCATTTTGCATTGCTCCAATTTTTAAAGAGTTGGGGATTTTTCACTACTTTCAGGATGTAGTGGAGATGGCAGAAGTGTAGCTTATATGTAGCAATACAGTAATTTGAAAATAAATTCTAAGGATATAAATGTTGTTGTTTCTGCCACTGGAGTAGACGGTCCATCTCCATCCCAGTGCAGGAGACCTTGGTTCCTTGGGTTGGGGGGTTTCTAGGTCTCTGAATGTGTGTATCACATATGCCAGAAGGATGATTTAAATGTTTCAGCACAAAGAAGCTGGCATTCCCACATATAGCAAAGCAATGCTGTGTGGTGTTCCAGAGTAGGACTATAAATGTGGTGTCCTGTATCTGCCTGCTAAGGATTCTTACAGTATCCCTTCTGATCTGCAAACTGCACATGAATTTCTGTCTTTTCCCCTCGTATTTTTATGTGGATACCACAGAGCATAGTTTCTGAATTTTACTGCCATGGATTCAGCTACAAATAAACTTTTCTGTATTGGTATGCCATGGGATAGGGACAGGGAGATAGGTTTGCCCTAGTTTTCTTTGTCATTTCTTAGATAGCAATACGGGCACAGGGGCTACACAGGTGGCCTGCACACACTCCAAACCCATTTGCTTGGGACTTCCTGACATCCACGTCTGTGGCTGTAGAGATTTGTACATCTGAAGCATTTTGCCAAGTTCCTCTTTCTTCACCTGCAAGTAAACTTTCAAGTTGAAAAAGACATCTTGCCTGGGGAACCTGGAATACACGGCAGCCCTAGGTAAAGGTTAAATTGTATGATTTGAAAAAAAATTCTAATGCTTGTAGCGATGCTGCTTAAATCCCCACTGCATAAAACTCTGTCCATGTGCTTTTTGGAGGTGGGGTGTGCGTGCATGAAAAGTGACATTTCACGCTCATTCTGCGCTTTATGTTTGCTGTGACATCTCTGATAGCCCATACACAAAAGCTTCTCCATAAAAAGGATACACATACTTGTCAGGTTGGTCAGTGTTCCTGTGTGAGTCTGGGGTCTTACACAGCACTTTTATTCATACATTTGAAAAAATACTGAGATGGGAGAGAGGTGCTGATGGTGACAGTGTAGCAGTGTGACCCAAGCCATCCCAAGGACCCTACCGTCCCAAGTTGCTTTCCCTGCCTCTCTGTTCCTGTGTATCCAGTACCACCAATGAATACAGAACAGAAAATGCAGCCTTATTAAAGGTTTACAGGGGCTCTGTGTTGGCAAAAATAGTGCTTCTGAAATCCTTCTGCAAAAAATAGGGTACAAAAGCTGGGGATTGTATGGTATTTGACAGTCAGGCAATGTCAAAAACAATCAGACTTCATAGAGTTCAAAGGTATAAATATTAGGGACAAAAATATTCTATATGATTTCTCTGCAGTCACTCACCCTGTGCCAGTGCATATAGACAAAAAAAAAAGGGTTTCTGCATTCTATAAAATCCTTTTGGATACTGAAAAAATGAAGGCTCTGCAGTTGCCTGAGCAATATATTGTGTCAAGATCCATCCTCCTCTTGCTTGGCAAGTGGGACATTTTTCCTTTTTCTGTGCAGTGGCTAAAGTCTTTACTGCACCTCTACATTTGCTTTCTATCACCTGAAGCCAGCCTGTTTTTGCTGACATTGTGTTTTTAAAATATTTTCTGAAGTTATTTTAAATGCAAAAGAGTATATTGATTTTTAAAGCATTATATTGTCATTTTTCTGTTTTATTAAAAAACAAAACCAGCTTAACATCTCTCACAGCTTGTGTCCTGGGCCTGAAAACTCTGCAGATACAAATGTGATCATAAAGGAGAAAAAAAGAAACAAAAATGTATTGAAATGCAAAGGATCAGTATTACTAGACGAGTAGGAAATTAGCATGGTAACTATTTTGCTGCTAAAACTACCTTTCGTACTCTGATTGAAGATGAAATAAATTTCTCCCATCTTGTTTGTGTTGCTGATTTGGTGGATATTTATCGATTTACGGATCATAATGCACAATTTTTTTCCCATCGAAAGTAAGAATGTTCTGTATCTGTCATGCTTTCTATGAGTAACTGATTTTCTATGATCTGTAAAACTGGTTTGTACCAATAGTCAGTAGTCATCAGCATTTTCAAGGAATTTCTTGAAAGAAACTCGTTCATTCTGTTAGGAATCAATGAATTACAACAGAGCACTAATATTGTACCATCAGATTTTTTTGTGAAACATGAAGAACTAGCTTTAGATGCAAGTTTCTACTGAATACATAAACATCTTTTATATCTATTTTATGACTTAAATGTACTTCCAGGAAAAATCAAAATACCAGATCCTCACGGGAAGAGAATGAGATATTTATCGTCCTGTTTAGCCCTTGTGCTATTGAGAGCAGTAACATCTCTGGGGGTGTTTCCACCCTCTATTAGGAGCTTCAACAGTTCTTGATGGTCCTACTTGATTCAGGAGGGCCTGGGATCAAAGTAGTGTCTGGCAACATCATCTGTCCAGGTAACAGAGTTCGGACGCAGCGGAGCTGTGGGTCGTGACTGCAGCTTCTGTGCTTGTATGCAAAGAGAGGCAGCAACAAATGTGCCCCTAAGTAGTCTCTGATTTTCTTGTGTTTTGGGTAGTTCCTGTGCTTGCTCAGAGACTAAGCTCTTCAGATGATGGGAATTTTGCTTGAGCCTTGACCTTAGGCGCTGTTGGTAGGAAAAGCACAAAGTAGAGCACTGTCCTTACCTTCATGTACTTAATATATTGCGGGAGCAGCTATTTATTGTCTGAGAAATCTTGTTACACAGGAAATAGCCCCGAGGTTAAGGTCTGCTGTCTTTAAGCCTCTTTATGCTACAAGAGCAACAGAAAAGGCTTTAGGGTACCAAAAGAAATCTGATCCACTCTGTTTAGGAGAGTTGAGAGTTGCTGTACTGCATCTTAGTAGCCATAGTTCAAGTGTTTGGCAAAGTCTGCTAATGCTGTTTTATCAAAGATGCTATTGAGAGCTCAATTAAGTATTGCACCGATCAGTTTCAGTTTATCTTCAAACAATGCTAAATCTGTGGAAAAGATGCTGACACTTACTGTGGTGTAATTTGTAACTAAAATCTGATGATTTTTATGACCTGACAAGTCTATGGTTTTTAATTTAGCTGAAAAAGACACCTGTGGCTGTGAGTGCGGGGTGTTCATCCTAAATGGCTTTTCTTTAATAGGTTTTCTAATCGTGAGTGCAGAAATACAGCTTTCTTGTAGATGCTTACAAGGTGCAGTAAACCAGCAAACTGGAATTAATGCCAGGTTCCAGCCTCTGCATTCATATAACTTCAGTTCCACATGTCTCTTAAAAACTCTCCTGCTAACAGCCGAATTTGTCTCTAAACGAGTGAGTAAGAACCATTATGAGCAAATGCCTTCTTGTAACAGTCTTCTGTTGGAATTTTTCATTCTGTACAATGGATGTTTCAGGAAAGTATTAAACTAAATCATTAATTTCTTCTTTGAACTGCTTCAGATTTGGCCGGAGCATTTTCTTTTTCTGTATATTGTTTCAGAAGATAATGTACTGGTTAATTAATAGTGAGACATTTGAATGCATAAACCCCTCAGAGCTCAGAACTCCCTTTTCCCATCCCCTAACACATGATGAGTTTCAGTTAAAGGACCTAATCCTGGCAGGTGCTGAGCTCCATACCCTGCCACAGGAAGTCATGCTGTATCTTTACAATGTATTAGCTGGTTGGATAAAGATTTGGTCTAAAGTTGTGGTTCAAGTTTTTTTCAGGTTTTTTTTTGGTCTCTTTGTGGGATGACATAACAGAGCTTTGTACTGTGTTCACTTGAAGGACTTTGAGGAGGAGCATGGCACACGAGGAGGGAGGGCACACTGCTCGTAAAGGAGGGGAAGAAGGCACATTGGGGAGCTGCGAAGGGACATTCACAGAGAACCTGAGCTAGGCAAGGCAGCAGGAAGACGTACCAGCAACCAGGACATCAGTGCACAGGCAGAGTCAAACCTGCACAGCTTTTGAAGCAAAGATGAATTGCTTGAACTTAATGTTGTAGGGAGACAAGAGAGGAAATCTCAGTAACAGAAGATTGTCAGGGAAATTAGAAATGTTTTTTGTTTTCCTCTACATGACTTTCCTTCTTATCACTTTTTCATTATTTCAGGTAATTGGCTATCAAATGATCTCCTTGATTTTGGGACAGTCTAATTTGTTAGGACAGCTGCGAGGCCCATGTGATTCACCTCCTACGTTTTAAGGCTTTGGAAATATTCACATGCTTTGGTTTCATATTTGCTTGTAGCTGGCTTTGTTGAAATAGGAGCTCAGCATTCGCTTCTGTCAGTCCATCTGCTCCCCTGTCGTGCCCATCTACCTATCAGATCTATTTCCCTGGTGCTTCATGGACTTATACCTCTGCATTAAGACTTGTATTTGTTTTAAATATTTTGAAAGAGTTACATTGCTGGTGTAATGTTGATGTAGCAGCCCATAAGAACAATGGACATACTTTCTGTCAAATTTCTCTGGACCTCTAATGTCTTTTGCCTCTTGAATTGTCTGACAGTATTGTGGCTCAGCATCTTCTAGTGCCTGTAACGGCACATCTGAAGAAAACCAGAAGCCTGTCTTGCTCTGGGCGGGTTATAGAAAGTAGTGTTCAGCAGCAGCTTGCTTTCTTTCCAGAAGATTGCATTAGTCACCATGAGATGCTGTCTTGTCGCAGTTGTTCCAAGAATCAATGCATCAATGACCAGGGGTGTGCAAATTCCATGGGTCACATTCTCATTCTTGCTACTCGCATGATGTCAGGTGGGTAAAATGTACCATTAACCAGCCACTTACACAGAGTGTCCTGGCTTATGATGCAGCTTTTTGCTAGAGCCGGGTCCCAGCAATTTCTTCTGGAGTTCTAGGTCCCTTTTTGGGTTCGTTAAACTTCTCTATGTATATCTTCTTGATGGATACCTGTCTCCTTCCCAATTACTTTCTCACCAAATAATACAGCTCAAAAATAAAATTACAAGAATGTGTACAGGTGTGGACCATGGGAGGGAAGGAATTGAAGTGCACTGTCTCAGATAGATGAAAGCAGAAGATGGTCTAAATATTTTCCTACCTAGTCTTTTATATTATTAAGGCTGAAAGATATCGGTGCCTATGAGGCTAAAATGACATATGGGTTACCTTTGGGGGGGATTTTTTGTTTTGTTTTGGGTTTGTTGTTTGTTTGGGGTTTTTCTTGTTTATTTTTTTAGAATTTTCCCCACTTTTTCTCTCATAATCAGGATATTGTCAAAACAACCTGGAGTACCTACGAGCACAAACCATTTTGATTCCTCTCATCATGCAGAGAATCGGGATGCAATAGTTAAGGTCTCTCCACTATTGTGCATTTTCGTTATCGTGCATAGAGTGTGTCCTGGGTATTTCATGTGACACAACTAATTGGTAGAAATTGTCACAGAGTTCATTAGACAGTAAAAGCAATAAAAAGAGAGCCTTGTAACCTGCTGTAAAATTGTACTGTTAGCCTGTTTTAACTTGAAGTTTTTTTACTGTTATCTCCTGTATTTCCAGGAGGACAGAATTCCTCTGAGGAAAAGCTTATTCCCTAACACTTGCCAGTGAAACTTATGACAAGTGACAGATTTCCCTCAGCAGATTCAAGTGTACATCCAAGAACATAAAAAAAAGTTAAGAGATGCTGGACAGAGGCCATATCGTACCTTGTAGGTTAAAAGAGCAATTTTAAAATCAATATCTTTGTTTAACTGGCAACCAAGGTAGTAGTTTCAGACTCAGTGAAATATGTGAAGAGCAGAGCCTTTTCACAAGGAGCGTTTCCAGGTTATCAGCACTGGAGTGCTACGCAAGGTTATGTTGGACACACACAACGCCTGGGAATTGCAAATAAACGTATCTTGATGTGACAAAATCATGCATAATTATTTTGAAACCCGAGGGAGGTTAAAATGGCCCCAACTTGGTGATGTCCTGTCAGTGATAGGCAGGCAGCTGTAGAATTTCTAATGGCTCGTTTTCCTAGAAAATGAGACGGAAACTTAAAATAACCTCTTCTGCTGCAGCTCTCATACATTTGCACTTCTAATTGGGAGACTTTGAATGGGACAGAGCAATGGCGAGCCCTTTGAAACAGTGGAATGGCGCTAACTCCCAAGTTTTCATTGTTCTGCTATTACTTACATTATTAAAATTGCTAGAAGAAATGAGAAATC
Source organism: Apaloderma vittatum (assembly GCF_000703405.1). Classification (NCBI taxonomy): domain Eukaryota; kingdom Metazoa; phylum Chordata; class Aves; order Trogoniformes; family Trogonidae; genus Apaloderma; species Apaloderma vittatum. The sequence goes on along the minus strand of NW_009696204.1, from coordinate 68,983 downwards.
TGTCACGGCACAGTTGTCTACAGCTGCCATCAAACAAATAGTTGACAACCAGCTCTGAAAATAGTGTAATCAATCGAGGAGGAACATTTTCCACCCTAGCTTCCTGATCCCTAGGAAAATTTCTTTCCTCCTCTCAGTAGTTCTCTTTTGAATTTTTTTACCATCTGGAAAAAGAGTCCAGTTACACCCTGACAAAAATGTGCAACACTCGAAAAATAAGTCAATGTGTGAATCTCGTTAGCCTATACCAAATTCAAAGTGATCATTCCAGCCTATGCCATTCTATGATTCTGTGATTTAAAACACAGAAGGTAAATCAGCCAGCTCTCTTGCAATTAATTGGCTTTAGACAGAACTAGATATTTGGCAGCCTTATAGTGGGAGACTTTGCTTTTCTTTTTATTGTGTGAGGCAACAAGTAGGAAGAATCTTCGTAAATTCTTGTGTAAGAGAGTGATAAAGCAAAAAATACGACATGAAGGCAGGAAGCAGCAAAACTAAAAAAGAAAAATCAAAGTAGAATTTCTTATTTTTAATAGTATATACCAGGAAAGATTAACGACCAAGCAGGAAGAAAAAAAATCTTTAATTGTTATCTGATACTACACGTAAAGCACAAGTACAGGCTGGGCAATGACTGCTTGTGTAAGAGAGTGATAAAGCAAAAAATACGACATGAAGGCAGGAAGCAGCAAAACTAAAAAAGAAAAATCAAAGTAGAATTTCTTATTTTTAATAGTATATACCAGGAAAGATTAACGACCAAGCAGGAAGAAAAAAAATCTTTAATTGTTATCTGATACTACACGTAAAGCACAAGTACAGGCTGGGCAATGAGTGAACTGAGAGCAGCCCTGCAGAGAAGGACCTGGGAAATGAAAAACTGTATATAATCGTACATGAAGTATTTGCAGTCCAGAAAGCCAGTCACATCCTGGGCTGCATGGAAAGCAGCGTGACCAGCAGGTCAAGGGAGGTGATTCTGCCCCTCCACTCTGCTCTCATGAGACCCCACCTGCAGTACTACCTTCATTTCCGGGGATGCCAGCTTAAGAAAACCAGGGACCTGTTGGAGCAGGTCCAGAGGATGGCAAGGAAGATGATCAGGGAGTTGGACCCCAGTCCCTGTGAGGACAGGCTGAGAGAGTTGGAGTTGTTCAGCCTGGAGAAGAGAAGGCTCCGAGGATACTTTATAGCGACTTTCCAGTGCTTAAAGGGGGCCTACAGGAAAGCTGGGGAGGGATGTTTTGCAATAGCTCGTTGTGATAGGACAAGGGGTACTGGCTTTAAAGTGTCAGAGGGTAGGTTTAGAGTAGATGTCAGAAAGTTCTTCACTGCGAAGATGGTGAGGCACTGGGACAGGCTGCCCAGAGAAATTATGGATGCTCCCTCCCTGGTGGTGTTCAGGGCCAGGTTGGGTGGGACTTTGAGCAAGCTGGGCTAGCGTAAGATGCCCCTTTCTATGGCCAGGAGGTTGGAACTAGATGATCTTTAAGGTCCCTTCCAAGTCAGACCATTTTATGACTTTGTGATAAATTGAAAGGTTGCAGATCTTCTTCCTCTTCAGCCAAGGTAACTTCTGCTGCATGTATCATGAGCCTGGTTATTGACTGGTGTCAAGTGAGTTGCTTCAGAGAAGGCAATCAGGGATTTTATAACTGAGGCTCTGTCCGATCTGTTTGGTTACTGAGCTTCAGGTGCTGCTACCATTTTGCCTTGCTCTTGGGTACTATGTTTGCCTTTACCTGTAAAGCCCTTGTTCCTTTGCATGGCTGGAAATTATTTCAACATCAAGGGAGTTCAACATTTAATGTTAGCAGGCAGGAGAAGAAAAATGTATTTTCTCTTCTTTAAAGTGAGAAAATTGTCAAGAAAGTGAAGGAGGAAGGCAGGCATCTAGGTAGGTAGATGGTTCCAGGAAGTGGTAAAAATGTTCATGTTTAAAGAAGATCAGAGAAATAATAGCGAGTATTTTGAAAGTTGTCGCCGTTTTGATTCTTGGTAGCCTAAGTTCAATTTTCCGAGAAGTGGCTTGGCTCAGCTCTGCAGGTCCCCAGAACCTGCACTCCTCAAACCACTCGCAGCTTTTGAAAACCTGACCCTTTTTATTTAGGTGGCATTAAAAGACGTGAAATAGAGTAAGAAAAAAAGGTACGGTAACACTCAGAAAACCAGAAAACTAGGGGGAAAAAAAAGCTCTGAACAAAAAAATCTTAGTGTATCTGCTTGACATACTAAAATAATTCTGTTTTCTTGAAAATGTTTATTGGAAAATGCATTACAAAACCTTGTAACAGCTGGAATATGGTGATCTAATTGCTGTTTCAATAGCACTGTGAACATGCAAACATATTTCCTATGCAAAATGTCAAAAAGGCAGCAATCAAAGTGAGGCTTTAAGCTTCAAAACAAAGACACAATGAGCTGATTTGTAAACATTTATTTCTAAGGTTACATTTAAACCCAAAATAGAACAGCATAGGTTTGAAGACAGTGCAACAAATCTCTTTACAGAACACAAGATCTGGAGAGAAGAGAGGTTTCACAGAATCACAGAGTGTCAGGGATTGGAAGAGACCTCAAAAGATCATCTAGTGCAGCCCCCCTGCCAGAGCAGGATCACCCACAACAGGTCACACAGGAGCGTGTCCAGGTGGGTTTTGAATGTCTCCAGAGAAGGAGACTCCACAACCTCACTGGGCAGCCTGGGCCAGGGCTCTGTCACCCTCACAGGGAAAGTTTTTTCTGATATTTTTGTGGAACCTCGTATGTTCCAGGTTGTACCCCTTGCCCCTTGTCCTGTCATTGGACATCACTGAGAAGAGCCTGGCTCCGTCCTCCTGACACTCCTCCTTGACATATTTATAAACATTGATGAGGTCACCCCTCAGCCTCCTCTTCTCCAAGCTAAAGAGAGCCAGCTCCTTCAGCCTTTCCTCATCAGGGAGGTGTTCACTAGCTAAAAGATACTTGGGCTGTTTCAAGATTTCATTTCCAGTGGTGCAGCAGCTTCCTGAAACCATGTGTGTCTTTTCATTCAAACAAGGAGCAAATCTTTGAGTAAGAGGATGGGATTTTTCCTCCCAGAAAGGATGCAGAGACACCCAGAGATCTTCCTGTGCAGAACAGAAGCCACCATTCCCCCCTTTCTCTAGCTGTCAGTGGCTTGCCGTAGGACTCGAAGTCAACACCGTCGTTGATCTTACTAGTGGTGTTGAGTAAGGCAGGTTTGGAGCCCGTGCTGAGGGAAGTCGCATGATTTGGAGTGACCTGGCAGTCCTGTGCTGTTCCTGGGATGAATTGGTTCAGGTGCTGGTTTTTGCTCCTTTTGGTTGTCTCCTGGCAGGACAGATAGTAACTTCAAGGTACAACATGAAGTGATCATAGCTGTAGCAACCAAGTGCAGCAAGTGACTGGAGTGTTACACAACTATTGACGTTTAAGGATGCTGTGCAGGATGCTGGGGCCTGAGAAGCCATATGCAATGGTCCCTCTTGCCAAAAGAGCACGGTTGATATTCCTGTGATTTACACTGGTGTGATTGGTGCAACACTGTGGGCACCTCTTGACTTACACTAGTGTGAACTCAAAACGAGTTAAAATGAACACACCCACTCTGCACCAAAGTATGCCAGCAGCATACAGTGAGAATCCTCTTAAATATATACTTGATAAAAAAATAAATCAGTTAGAGAAGTAAATTTACTTTTCACCAAGGCCATCCATTTGTAAGGTTCTTACTGTATTGTGCTTTCAAATAACATTTATTTCTGTAGTGTAAATATGCAAGAGTTCATTTTAATAAAAAGTAAGCCCTAAAATAAGATAAACCCCATGACTAGACTTGCATTGAAGATTTAAAGTGCATTCATCTGCTGTTTTTCTATATAAATATTCATTGGTTTAGTGCTCTCAGGTGTTGGAACTTTTAATCTGCATTCAGATGGAGGTACTTTAATCAGAGAGTTCATAAAAGTCTCTAACTTTTTTCATAAAAAATAGAGTGGTAGATATAACAGAGGGTTGCAGAAGCTTAAAAAAAGCTAAACTGCAGCTCTAGGAGAAAAAAAAGTAAACACCAAATGGCATTTTGTGCCATAATATCAATATTCTATTAAAAATAAATCTCTCACTGTTAGACCGAAGAGTCTCAAACAACCTGTCACTTCACTGCAGTCTTCAGAGATGACTGATAATGGGTAAAAAATCCCATAGCATCTGTTTACCATGTACTCACACAAACTGTTAGGAATGTTTTTAAATGTCAGCAGTAATGTATGCATGTATTAGCTATCACAGAGCAACAGCTCAACAAAGACAGCATCACTGCCACACTGGGGGCTCACGCTCTAAATTAGGGAGGTCAAGTGGCGGCGATAGAAGCCGAGTGCGTTTGAAACCATATTGTTTGCCTTCTGAAAACTGGAAGAAATTGTGCAGTCAGCTGCAGTAACAAGTGCCGACGTACAGAGTTTGTACACTTTGAAAATAGCTAAGTGGGCTTATGGTAAGTCTTTCAACTGTGAGAAGGTTAATCGTGAAAGGCACCGAATTCAAGGTCCGTAGGATGCACATGGGGGGTAGTGTGGTTTAGGCTGTCTTTTGCATTAGCAAGGTATCCCATTTCATTTGGGAACCTAAGCATTCATCAAGTGTGGAGTGTCATAGAGGTGCAGTTGCTGACTAAACACCGTCTGGGTGACAGTGTTGGTAGCAGCGCTGGATTACTTCACAATTCCGCACTACTTAACTGCGGAGATATGCTACAAGGTATGTTGTCCTAGCAAAGTTATACTACGAGCTGCTTTTCATGCTGAAATTCATAAATCATTTTTTTCTCCCCCTGTTACCCCATAATTGAAATCTCTTCTTTTTTTTTTTTTTTAGTGCGTGCTGTTTTAGTCTGATTTGCCACCGAGAGCGTACATTGTTGAACATTGGTTCTGAAGTCAAAATGTGCAAAGAGGGTTTTGCTAAATCATCAAGTATATATGTTTTTATGCTGTAAAGTTAGATCCTCCCTAGATGCAGTAAGCCTGGGACTGTCTTGAAAGTTGCGTGGGTATTAACCAAAGTGACAGTCAAAGCAGATTGCAGAGACTGATTAATTTGTGCTGCTGCCTTTTTTCAGTAGCTGGTTCAGTAGACGCTGGTCTTGACACAGGTGCGCTGCCAAGTCTGGTGAGGGTCCATAGAGACTGTGGTGGGTCTGATGCCCCCACGCGGTGTGAGAAGCCCATTAAGAGGGTGTGCTGTGAACACAGCAACCCACGTGCTTAAGGTCACCCGGGGGGAGCAGGGCAGAGCAATGAGCTTTCTGAATACAGAGCCCATTCGCTGCTTTGCTCCTCGCCTGTCCCACAGTGGGCATTTTGGAGCTGCCCATAAACGTGTGCGCTATACGGTATATGGCCTTTTGTGAGTGGAGGCAACTCTGCTGAGTGTTTGTTAGAGAGTCTCCAGTGCTGACATTTCTTTTATGGAGGTATGGTCCACGATGGCTGATAGGCCTTTAAATCTGGCAGTTAAAAAAAAAAAAAAAGAAGAAGAAAAAAACCAAAAAAGAGCAGAGAGAGATCAAGGACGTAATGTTCTTGATGAAACAGACTGAAATCCCTGAACAACAAAGAGAGGGGTTTTTTTTTCTTCTTTAATTATCTAGATCATTTGACCAGCTGCGAGCCATGAACCCAGCTGGTCAGCCGTGGGTGTGAAAGGAAGGTCCTCTGGGTGGCTTTGTTAGTGTAACTCTTTAGTCCACATTAAAAACCAAACATAAATATTTCCTTTTTTGCAAAAATGATTCCTTAGGCTCGGAGGCAAGGTATCTGGGATGGGGAGGCAGAAGAGTCCATTAAGAGATAGTCTCACTGCGTGGATCGGCAAGGTCCTGATTCACCTTAGTGAGGGAAGCAGCTCTGGGGGCTGGCCAGCTTCTCGGTCGGGTGGTTTAGCTGGATCTTAGCAGAGAATTGGATCGCAGCGATCCAATTCTCTAACTTCCGCAGTGGGTAATTGCAGTTGAATTAGAGCCTCGAGAAAGTAATTATGAGAGGCATTGTGGAACACCCTGCTAACCCAGCAGTAAATTAAACTACAGACTGGGAACAACTGGAGATAGTGAGATTAGAGCTTGCTTCTGGAAATTTTTTTCACTTCTGGTAAGTGTACATCTTTCTCATTTCCACATCTAAGGCTGAATGTTGGTCCTTAGAGCAGTAGGTTAGAGTCACTCCCGTGGTCAGCTGGGAAGAGACACTTTGTGGCTGGAACTAGGCAGGAGAAAATACGTTGGTTTTAGAGCTGGAGAAAAGTCCTGTAAAGCAGATAGAAGAGACACAGAGTTGAACACACAGTGAAAGACTTGGTTTGAAAAACTGCAAGTTTCCTTTCCTGCTTTAGTTTATGTGTATGTATAAAGCCCTTACATAATACAGATACTAAAGTGTAAGGACAGACTATTGCAAGACAGAAGAACGTAATTTCAGAAAAACTGCTTTGTATTAATTGCTTGTGTGTGCACAAGCAGACCTTGAAGGAGAGCTGTGAAATGGTTAGCAGTAGGAGGAAACAGCGATTTCAGAGGGCCGATTTCTGCAGATTTTGTTCATGTAGCTGGTTCAGAAGGTATTGACAAGCTTTTTCATTTTTCACTGTTAAACATTTAATTCACAACCAGCTCAGAGGTACTCTTTTTGGGCATCAAAGAAGATACCGCTGCAAAATTACGGTTGAGTTATTTGCCCAAATTATGCATCGTTTTTGAATATTGTGCAAAATATATTCTGAGGAGCAGAGAGCTGTCTTTTGACCTTTTAGAAAACTGTAATTTTTGTATGCCTTCCTTTATTAATGCCCTAATAAAATGCAGAATACGCTCTTATTTTTACATGAATTTTAACCCATCCCATGCTTGGATCTCACACTGATGCACTGATTTTCCTCAGCTGAGGATCTGATCAAATTCAGACTCAGCTTTTTTAGGCAATTGTGCTGTTTATGAAATCATTCCTAATTTGAATTCTCAGCTGTAATTTCAGAGTAGAGGATATGTCCATATTCGGCTGATAAAAAGCCCCCGATAAAGCCCAAGTATGAACATGGTGCATCAGTGAGCAAAGCAGAAAATGGGGCTCCTCTTTGCTTCTTGGGATTAGAATAGCATCCCTGAAACAGCAGAAGTCTGTTGGGATATCAGAGCAATTTTCATGTCCTTTCAGCTTTACTGCAGGCTCTTCATGGCTGGCCAGTCCTTCATTGTGAGCCCCTTGAGTTTGGAAAGTCCCTCAGACCAAATCAGAAATAACTACTGCTAATATAGATGTTCCTATATTTGGGTTTTCAGCACAGCTCTCTTCTCAGGGCATGTCTGCACAGCAGTGATAAATTGTAGACAGCCTCCTTTCCCACATCACACTCTTCTTTCTTGCTTGCATTAATGTATTTGCAGCTGAACAGAAGTCTGGAATGTGTAAGTAGTGATAACTCTTTATGTTACTTTAAAACATTTTCCTTGGCCTCTCATCTGGATATTTGAGATGGTCATAACTCTTAACTCCAGAAAGAGATGAGAGTAGCCAAAATGCTCAGAGGCAAAATGTATTTTCGTGCCAGTTTGCCTAGTGCTTACTTGCTCTATGAGAGTACAAGACCATATACATAATTCACGTGCAAGCACACATATGTACCATATGAGTTTATGAATTGGGAAGAACCTGTGATACAACTTGGGATTGCAGGTAGCATCACTGAGCTGGAATTTGGGGCATACATTAATCCTTGCAGCGAGTGCTTGATTTTGCCTCCTGAAGTTTTGTAACAGCTCCTGATGTGTATTCAACATGACTGTTGTCCCTTAACATTGGTTTTCAGGCAGTGAAATGAATGCATAACAGCTCTGTTTCTTCACATACCCCTTGTTTTATGAGGCTTCTGTAGTTCTCCAGCATTCTCCATCCAAGGTCCTTTAGAGGCATGGGCTGTGTACTGGTATCTTGCTTTTGTACAGGGATAGGAAGACTGGGGCGAAAGAAGCTAAATCATGCAGATGGTGGCAAAAAGCTTTTCTCCATATTTTAGCCCAAAGGTAAACAAAACACTTGCTGAAAATTGGATGTGTTTTGGAAGCTGGAGGTATGTTCCTCAGACACTCCTAAAAGCATTGTCTTGTGTGAGTTTCCCACAGTCACTATAAATAATGAGTAATTTTTTTGTGGAAAGTGTAGCACCTAGCACTGTATTATCTAACTGCTGATAACTCAAGGAGAGCCTCTGTTTCATGATTCTTCATTGCATGTTTCATCCAGAAGACTGATGTCTTCATACATAGAGTCCTAGAATCACAGAATGTGGCTTTAAAGGCCATCTAGTCCAACAGCCCTGCAGTGAGCAGGGACATCTTTAACTGGATCAGGTTGCTCAGGGCCCTAGCAAGTCTGACCTCGAATGCCTCCAAGGGTGGAGCCTCCACCACCAATCTGGGCAGCCTGTGCCAGTGTTTCACCACCCTCATAGTAAAGAACTTGCTGACATCTAATCTAAATCTACCCTGATCTAGTTTAAAACCATTGTCCCTTGTGCTGTCGCTACACGCCCTTGTAAGCATCCTTCCCCAGATTTCCTGTCAGCCCCCTTCAGGTACTGGAAGGCTGCTATAAAGTCCCCCAGAGCCTTCTCCAGGCTGAACAACCCAAACTCTCTCAGCCTGTCGTCATAGCAGAGGTGCCTCAGACCTTCGATCCTCTGGACTCGCTCCAGCAGGTCCATGTCTTCCTTGTGTTGAGGACTCCAGAGGTGGACACAGTACTGCAGGTGTGGTCTCACCAGAGCAGAGGAGCAGAAGCCCCTCTCTCGATCTGCTGGCCATGCTTCTTTTGATGAAGCCCAGGATGTGATTTGCCTTCTGGGCTGGGGGCACACGTTGTTTGCTCATGCCCAGCTTTTTGTCCACCATTACCCTCAATCCTTTTCTGCAGGGCTTTTTGCTATCACATCATCTGCCAGACTCTTACTGATAATGGGGATTTCCCCAACCCAGGTACAGGACCTTGCACTTGACCTTGTTGAACCTCATGAAGTTCACATGGGCTCACTTTTCCAGCTTGTCCAGGTCCCTTTGGAGGAACATTCCATCCCTCTGGCGTATCGACTGCACCGCTCAGCTTGGTGTTGTCTGCAAACTTGCAGAGGGTGCACTCAATCCCACTGTCTGTGTGTACTCTCTTTTTACTTCTAATGTACGACATGAACTTGTGTTCACTGGGAGTGCCATACCCAACTTTCTGGAGGCACATTTTTTCATCTCCAATCTATCTATGTTGCTGTCTATTCCTGTGTAACATATGATGCTGATCCTTACTAAATAACAATGGTTTACAGTTTGTAAATGTCTGACTTAATTCTACATTATTTAGAAATCGATACTTAATTTGAATTGATTATATTTCCACACCCTTAGATTTTTTAATTTGTTTTTTTAAGAAAAAGGCACTGGTAGATGATGATCATATTTCTCCATTAAAAATCCATGAAAGTCTTCCTCTGGTGGTCCACGTACAATGATAGCCCTATTCTAAAATGCTCATATTTCCTCAGTATTAGAATAAAGCATTATGGTTTAGATATTGCTGGCGGTAATTTGACTGATGCAATGCTAATGATTATATCCAATGGATATAATCTGATTTGCATTGAGATCACGGAAAAGCAGGACTGGTCCCCAGATGGAGGAAAATTATAAGTACGGAGCTCAATTTTTTCCTGCTTTGCATATTGTACGGTTGCTTGCAGGATGGGTGCAAAACTTAAGATTCAAGAAAGTGGGCAGTAAGATTTTTCTTTTTTTTCAAGTGAGATGGTGGGTGGGTGAGGCATAGCTTCTCGAGCTTCATCCTCAGCTTTGCCTGTGGCGTCCTTGGAGACTATGGCATTTTCATTTCCAGTCTGCAAAATAGGGTGAATAATACAAGATGCTTAAATCAAAGTGTTGTTGAAAAGATTAATTATTTCTAAGTACACTGACGCTAAATGCAAGTACTAATAACTAGAATTTGTAAAATGTTAGTTTTAGAGCCCTGTGGATGTGTAGCTGATTGATTGGCACTGAACAGACAAGTATTTAGAGATCTGGAAGTTCTTCTCTGTTAAGATAACAACTGTTGTCATGAAGGACTGAAGAAATTTGGTGCTGTTAAATACAAAGGAAAATGTAGTAATTCGGTAAAACCAGAGGATGGATTTCTTACTTACAGGGTAGGAATGTGAAGATTTGCATAAAGTAATAGCAGAAAGAAATTTTAATAAGTTTGCTGTTGCCAGCACTTTTTTGTCATTGTGGTGTCTAGCACAAAGTCTCTTGGGTGTATCCTAGACTGAGGTTGCTGGTGCCTTTCTTAGGCAAAAGCAGTCATGTAATCTGAGTGCCCAGCACCCCATCTTCCTAGCTCTATCTGCTTCAGCCATGGAGTGATGGGCACTTGCATGGACCACATGAGCAAAAATGAGAGGAAAACAGATTTAGCCAGGTAATTTCTTACCCAGTATGTTCAACTGTTACAGGAGCCTAGAAAGACATCAGGCAACCCTTGCCTTGGACCCATGACTTCATTTTCTTTTCTTTCCAGAGCACAGAGTTATTGTTCTCTGTCTAAAAGCCTCTCTTGTCCCCTCAGCCTGATTCTCTTCTACAATTTTTCTATCTTCTGCCTTCGATAAGAAAAATCCCAAGCATTAGCCTTGCGTGTTGGGTTCTGTATGGAGAACCATTAAGGGGCAGTGGAGCTACTTGCCAAAGCACGGGAAAAATAGAATTTGAGATTTCTCTGTTATCTGTAGCGTGCAGAAATGCGTTCTTACAAAATGGAGTTCTACTTCACAGAGCAAGCTCTGATCCGACATGATAAAATACATGTTGTCTGCAGGATAACAGGCATTTCACATTCAGATAAGGGCATGTTTGCAATGTGTCACAAGCACACCAAACAGAAATACTAGAGATGCACTGATTTAAATTTTGTTAGAGATGTGGATACTAGATATAGCTCAAAACCTGACTGATTCTTGAAAATCTTCCTCTCAATTTGGTGGGTTATGTATAAATTAAACTTATATTAAACAGCTGAAATGAGAGATGGACACTTAAATTTTTCATCTTCTCTAAAATGATAATGCTGTGAGAGTCCTGATGAACAACTAAAGACTGTATTAGTACTTTCCCTTTTTAATGCCTTGTCTGGAATCATTGACAAAGAGGAAGAAATTGTATGAGTGAAGAAAAAAGAGTAGTTTTATGGAAGTACTTGATGCTAGGAATTTTCTAAACTTTTTTTTTTCCCCAAAATTATAAAATACCTGTGTTTGTTCCCTTTTTACTCCCATGCCTTTATTTGCCAGGATTTGTGTTGTTATCTTAGATTACTGAATACCTTGAAAGAAACTTATTTGTGCTATTTCCAAGAAAAACGGAAGCAGAAAAGGTAAGAAATATTACAGGAAGGCCCATTCTTAAAGATTTCTCCTGAGTTTGTGTGAATTCAAAGGGTATTGTTTGCTCAGGTGGCATTTGCATTCTTTGGTGACTGGTGATCAAGCCAAAGCTCAGCTCTGAGCTCTGGAGCTGCTCTTCTCAGCACGCACTTTCCCCAGTATGGTTGTTTATCCTGCAACTTCCTAAAGCATTTTGGTTTAAGGATGTAAGTAATTTTAGATCCACATGCTTGTCTGAAATAGCAGGCAGTTGAGTGCAGAAGCAGAGGAATAAACTTGTTAAAATTCTGGATACACAACACTGTTTGTTCATTCTTCAGTGAATCCACAGGACTCCTCCTAAATTTACCCAGAGTCTGGCATGAGAAACTTACTATGTTACCGTATTTGTCTATACATTAAGTTTAGTGTCATAGATAATGTCTTATTTGTAATGAAAATATGAGGAGGTATTTCCGTCATGAGCTAAGAGGTGTGGTGAACTTCTCAGTTTCTGAAAACATTTTGTTACAGGTTTTCTCCCCCAGGAAACGGAGTATCTGGCGGCCAAAGACATAGGGAGGACACGTTTGCAAATACTGCTACAGGAATAAATCTGCCATAATCTTTCCTGAAGAAAGGATTATCTAGTGATCCTGTTATTAAACTAAAAATCAGCTGAATGATTTTATGACAGTGTTATAGCCACATTAAATTAAAATACATACTGTATGCATCTATTTAAGTTAAAGCAGCGTGCAATGAAATCTTTCATAAAGGAATACCTGATAAAGGCATTCATTGACTGTAGAAGGTTGCACTCATGATAGTCATCACTGCTGCTACACAAGATACATATTCTAGCAAGAGCAGGATAAGGATGACTTTCTTGTTCATCTTGGATTTTTTTTTACCCCAAGTGGCCATTTTCTGTGTTAAGAGCCAGTATTCCTGGCATGACAGGAAACAGAACTGGGTGAAAGCATACTGTGTTGGCACAGCTTCAGCTTGATCTGCCACGTGAAAGTGGGTGTCTTTGTGGAGATAGAGTTCTTTGGAATTCCCACTTCGTGTTTGTTGATGGTTGCTGAAGCAGTTACCAACCTCTGAACTGAAAAAAAGATTTTGACAGATTTTATATAAGTGGTTTGCCTAGGGATGACGTGCAAGACAAATCAAACTCTGAGGCTCTTCATGTGGGCGGTGCAAGTTTGCCCAAATGCTGTGGCCTCAACAAAATGAAAACCCCACAGCGCTGTGGACATCAGGTGCCCATGGTGTGCTGTGGACTGCTCTTGGGTCTTCAACCTGGACTGCTGGAGCAGCATGGTGTTGGAGTTGGCTCGGTCTGAAGTTGCTAAGGCAGAGATGTGAACTACGTAGTCTTAAAAGCATGAAGAAAACCTATGACTTCTGAGCACTTTGATAACAGTAAGCATTAACCCAAAGAAACTCAGCGCCTACCCTGTTTTCTGTGTGATTCACAGTGCCCCTTTGCTCTCTGAACCTTGTATTTTGGTACAAATTTTTCAGCTGTGTAGAGCCCCAGGCTAACTGGATCCCTTATGGATGATTTGTACCAGTGTAGCCTGTGCATAAGAAAAGCTATATATTTAAAAGGAAAATTCCCTGGTTTCTGCCACTGACTTCTTGTTAAATGTATATATGCCATGTGGAAGCTAATTTCTTCCAGGCTGCCTCATTACTGGAATGCCCTGTGTCTGGCCATAGCTAAGCAGTAGCAACCCAGTTCCAGCAAAGTGAAGAGTAAGACTCATTAGTCTCTTTCCAGCAGTTACTGAGTCTTTGAAAGACAGTGATACAAGAATAAAAAAATGGCTCAAAGGCAGTATCTTATGGGAGGAAAAAAAGGAAAGAGGTGCATCATAAATAACCTCAGTGAAATACAAGGACCATTATCCTGAGTCAGATTCCAACTGGAAGCGAGTCAAAAGAGTTTGACAAAGTGCAGCTGCATCTCTCAGCAGGGAAGTTCAGAGATGTTCCTGTCAGATTTGGGACCCAATGTATGTCTAGGCATGTCTCTCCAAGATGATACTTTGAGAATGAGATAGTAATGCCAATTGTCTGGATATGAAATGACAATATTTGACATCACTTCTGCTAATATTGCCTGCCAGAAAGGGACATTGGGGAATGATCTATCTATCTGGAGCTAGAATCAAAATCCTAATATAGATCATCCTTGTTCCCCCTGTCATTTCTATTAGATGCCCTTAGAGTTTACTTCTCCCTCATACTTGATTTCATAGCCTGCTATTTGATCTTACCTGTTAAATTCAGCATTTTACTGTGAGTTTATGATCGGAGTCTCCCTGTGCTGAAAGCATCCACAGCGCAGTTAATACCACTTGTACAATTTTGTCTGAGAAATTTTTTATTTTTTTTTAGCAGGAAAAGATTGTTTTAAGAAAAATATGGCTTTATTTTGACTCATGTTTTGCAGTTTTGTGGGACTTTTTCTGGTAGCCTGACTCATTCCTATACCTGTAGAATTAAAATGCAATGTTGAGCAAGTGTCCATGGGGATATTTTTTCTTTTGTCAGGAGTCGTTTTCCTTCTCCAGAAGTAACACATGGGACTTGCACACTTATCTGGCAAGGCTGTCGATTCATAACTGTGTAATCTCAGCGTAGTTACTAGAGAAGTTTAGAAAGAAACATAACATAAAACCCTCAGGGTTTGTCTCCACATTGTGTTGTGATTTCATAGAACTTTCTGAATTTTGAGGAGATGTACAAAAAGCAAGGCTTTGTGTGGGTTTTTCTTACGCATATCCATCAAATAGGCTGTGTAAGTTTCCCATAGAGAGTTATTTTTTCAATGTTTTACTTTTTTTACTTTCAGTAAAATGGGGAAAAAAAATCAAAAAATGAGGCAACATTTGTGTGGAGCATTAATATTCTTTTATTAGATCAACAGATTTAGCTGGGTGTAAAGAAGAATAGGCACACATTAAGTGTGTCTCAGTCTAACCTCAGAAAATTCCCTTACTTTGAGAAAAATGCATAATTCGTATGAAAGAGGATATAGGTGATAGAGAAGTCATTTGCCCACTTGGAAATAGGGTCATAGAGATGAATGTTGAGCCCAGTACACTGCTATTTCTAGAACTGTCTTTCTATAATTTCTCCCATGGTTCTTCCGTAGTGCTGATTACAATCCATCTACATTTTTCACCCATGTTATTGTTGTCAAAGTCCATTCTAGAGTGCTGTGTTCTGAAGCGTACAAGCATTCCAGTTTCCAGGTTAAGTAATACTTGAACACCTCCTACTGTAGTTGTTTTCTGTATATTAAAGTTGTCCTAGCAATCCTCTCCTGCATCCACGGAAGTTTGCATTCATCGCAGGAGTCAGCAGCTGGAGCTGTGCTCAGGCTTCCAGAGGTTTCGTTGGAACTATGGATGAGCCTTCTTAGCCTTCTCTTTGATTGCTTCCTGCTTTACTTACAGTAATTCTCTTAAACCCATCTTCTCCTTTTTAACCAAGTGTTTCCCATGTAAATAATAAATACTTTGCTGGAGTCTAGACAGATAAGATCTAGTTTGGTTTAGTCTGCTCCTGATAAATCCATGCTGATTTTCATGCCATTTTCCATTTGTCTACCTCTTTTAGGTATTCCCTCATGGAAGAGTTGTTCTAAAGCGTTACATGCTATTAAGATCAGATGAGTAGGCTCATATTTGCATGAATCACTTTCCGCTTTCTGAAGTACGTAAGTCATTTTATCTGCTAATCTTGAGCCATGTAGTTCCAGCCTGGCTTAATCATTTGTTCAGATGCCCAACCTATAATTTGGTGTGCCAGTTCTTTCGGAAGTCGGAAGCTGTGATCGTCGTGTTCTTCTGACTTGAAGGAATTACGGAAATGGAGTTTTGCTTCCACTTCGAATTTGATTATTTCCATTTTTATACCTATAACTGCTTTTGCCCATATCACCATCAGTGCCATCATCTTTATTGTAATTTCATTTCAGTGACAGAATTTACTACTCCTTCATCTCCCCCTGTTGCCACTGCATTATGGCCCAGCCTAGTCCAAGATTTTTTTGCTGAATTTTATCATTACAGGTGGAATCCTAAAAAAAAGCCCCTAGTTACCCCATTTTCATGAAATTCAATGATAAAACTCTCCATGTGCTTCCACTAAAATTTTGCATGGGCCTTACCTTGCTTTCTGAGGGGAAAAGAGGTGAAGAAGGGAGAGGCATAACGTTTCAGTTGATCTTTAAAAGTGGAGTGGGCTTCAAATTTATGCTGCCCCAAAAAATCATTTAATTTTTTTGCAAAAATACATTTTGACGTCTTTTTTTTTTGAGAAGAAAAAACAAACAAACATGAGCTGGTATTTTTAGAAGAAAAAATTCCACCCAGAGAATGTTGGCCTGTTTGTAGAATGATGGCAGCTGCAGATTGCATAAATATATACCACTTGTCAACCGAAGAGATTGTTTCACTGTAAACCTTTACTTCAATGGCTGCATTTTGCAGATGATATTTAAAGTATCTGCATTCTGAAGCTGGAAGTATGCACTTAGACTATTAGCTCTGTAAACACAGAGAGTCAGATCTTACATCCCTTACCTGGGACTGCCTGCGTTAACACTTGCAGGACTGGTCCCTCAGCTTGCGAAGGTGCATGATTTGAACTCTCCCTTCATTAGCAAATACAGAATTTACCTGGCAATAAAAGGTATCTTCATATCATGTATATTCACAATAATGTTTATTTAAATATTATCTGATTCCTTCAGCACTTTTATTATTTACCAATAGAAAAAATGACACCATTGCTTTTGTTCTGAATTTTTTAAAATGACAATAATGCAATTAAACTACTGAATTCATTTATATTTAATTGTACTTTTGGTTTTAATGTGCTATTGGAGGGCATTTCTTCCCGTGACTGTTAGTTTTCCGTGCAACATAGAAAATCTAAAGCCATATTAAGGAAATATATTACATGGGCAAGACAAAGTCTCATTAGCGTTATTTATGGCATGCTGAAACCTCATTAGGAGAAGGTATGCTGGATTCAAAAATGCATTACTGAGAATGGGTTTTGGGGGGGTTAGGGGAGAAATTGCTTTTATTGTGTTTCTTTATCACATACAGAGTGGTTAGTGGACATGTTGGTTTCCTAAAGCATAAAATAAATTAAGACAGAAGAAAAAGAGTAATTAATCTAAGTAGTAAGCATAACCTCAATGCAGACTGGGAATATCCTGCACATGGTCACAAGGAGTTTCTGTTTACTGTTCACCTTAGTTTCAACTAGCCATTAGTTTTTAACTTCTTTGAGTGGAGGTAAAAAGTGGTATTTTTCAGCATAGTAGTTTGCATCTTAAGCAGTAATAATGTGCTTTTAGTGCACTTCAGACCAGGGATGAGTGAAACTGGAGGTGCAGAGTCACAAATAGCCCAATTTAGGTAGTAGCATTTGCTCTAATGAGAGCTATATATCCAGTCCTGCGTAAATATTGTTCGGTAGGCATACAAGGAAACCATTATTTGCAAGTAAATGAGAACAAAAGGAGAGTCCCTGAATTGTCAGTCTCGGGCAGGAAAGTCATTCTGCCTGGGCAATATCCTTCCCCAGGCTGGCACTGCTGCTCTTACATCCCAGGTACTCGAGCAGCCCCAGAATGAGATCCCTCCATCCTTGCTGCTGCCAGCACGGAGCAGATGGAAGCAGTTAGTTCTCCTCCTCATCAGCTCCCTCCTGCCGCTGGTCACTGTCACCACTGCTGCACAGCTGACAAAGGGCCTTACACTGGCTCTGCACCAAGCTGCCTCCTGACAGCCGCGTTACCTGCGAGCTGCACGCATTGTTTTGACTTCTTACGCCAAATCCACTTAATGGTAAAGCTGCACACAACCGCTCTGATGGCCATGGGGATTCAGGCTCCCTACGCTGTGCCTATTGCTAAAATGTGGGCACCTGCGGGGCTCTTCAATAATAAAAGATCTGTTCTTCTGGTAATACTCCACGTGTGTCATCTGTGGTGCAATCCGTTAATGTTTATGAATGTGGTTTATGTGGTTTGTGGTAGAAGTTGGGAATACATGCTGGCTTACCACTAAGGTTGGATCAGCTCAGTGAACCCAAAAATGCCACACATCGACTCGCCTTATACATTTTCTTCCCCAGTACACTGCCCTAGGGTTCCTCAGAGAACCTTGGATGACAAGGGATAACTTTATGATAGTCACATAATTATTATAAGCAGAGCTATTCATCAGTTGACAGATGACTAACACCAGAGATTTTCTGTGGAACAAATCCTTGCTTACAAAGGCTTTACAAAGACCTAGTAGTTGAACTAGATAGTATCTCTTTCCCCCATCCTTTCTCTGCCTACTCACTGTAGCCCTGCCATTTTGTCTTCTCCTTATGGTTATAGTAGACATACTATCGTGTTACTCCAGCATCTGAAAGCTACATCTGAAATGACATCCCTATCGAGTTATTCGCTGTAGTAGTAGGAAATCATAAGCAGTGTCTGCTTAGAAGTGATCTATTGATATAGACAAAGCAGATTGGGAGGGGGTGGAAGTAAAGCATTCAGGCAAAACAAATACAGTGATGATTTTTAGAAAGTAGGTGAAAACTACCTTATTCTTTTCTGTTAGTTTGCTTCCTTTAAAATGTTTTGGGAGGGGGGGAAAGAGGACATCGGGACATCTTGCTATGAGGATAAAGAAAGATGAGGAGGCTGGAGGGGAGTCAGGAAAAAGTAGAAGAAAGTTGGAAGAAAATGGACTTCAGGGAATGGTTCAGGATGTTAGTGATCAGTAGCAGAGGATGTTTGCAGTAAGGCCATAGAAAGTACATGGTTATATTTGATACTGTCATTGTGCCAGGGGCCCAGCTACACCTAGCGTGCTCTTACGGAGGCACATCAGAAAGTGCTGCCCATCTAAATGAGGCCACTTTACTGTCAATATGCATGTGTGTGTGATTTCAGCTTGCTCTGGGTCCTTGCTGCCTTTGGAGGACAAGGTATGAAAAAAGAGAACAAAAAGAACAGGCCTAGAAGGTAAGGACAAGTTGAATTCATCCAGGAAAAACAAAGAGAGAAATAAGAGGAGCAGATAAAAGTGAGGAACTACTGAGTATCCCCTGGCATTTTTCAGGAATATCTTTCTCCTCAGATTTACGTAGATGAAGGAGAACGAGGAAGGTGATGTTATATGTATGCCTTAGGGAGATCGAAGCCGTGGGTCTGAGGATTGCTGGAACATGTGGAATAAACAATGCCAGTCTTCTTCTATCTGTAGCGCAGCTATGTACTGTGTGAAGAGGAAGCTGTGACAAGGTCTTATTCTCCTTCCTCCATCCCTGCCCTGCACACTCTCTCCTTACTGGAGTGGTGATGACAAATGGTTATCTTTTCTGCTTTGCCAGCCAGGTCTGTGTTCTAGCTTACCATGTAGATTGACCAGTGCTGCCTCTTCTGTGACAAAGCAAAATGAAGAAGCCTTGCTAAAGACACTGCTCCCCCACATTCAAGATGTGCTTATATTTGTAGCCTTGCTCTGCTGGATTTCCAGTGCTTCTGAAGCCACACAGGGTGGTGAACCTGTTCCGAAGATGCACAAACTAGTTAGAAAGGGGTGACAATATTCCTGTATAAGAAATCTAGGCACAGCCCTGAAAATGGTTGCAGCATGAAGGCTTCCTATCCATAAGCACCTAAGTAGAGCAGACCTGTGTGTTAGGAAGGAAATCTAAGCCACTCCTGGTGCTTGAGCTGGAAGACAGTTTGTGTTAGTGGATGGCTGAAGGGGACAGGGTGGCAAGCACTGCAGCATCACCTCTAGCTGTAAGGAAGCCTCACTTTGATTTAGGCAAATTAAGAAATCAAAGCAATCTTGCTCAAGTCTATGTGGGTCTTGTGATTTTGACTTCAGGATTTTTATCCCCTGTCATTTGGGATGATACTGGTAACTTACTTGACAAGGGGAATATTAGTCTATCCTCTATCATTATAATTGTCATTTTAAAACATGCCTTGAATAACAGTTCTTAACAGCAATACAATATAAGGGTAGTGCATGCTAAAGATAGAAGACATAGAAGACTCCAGATGCATTCGTGATGAGCTTAGGAGAGCTTTGTGTGATGAAGATGAATATTTCCGTTATGGCCACTTGTTTTTACATGTATTTGGGGTAAAAGAGGTAAGCAAAGAAACCACGTAGGCCAGTCCGAGTACTCTCACTACTAGCTGGATTTCTCTTTGGGGGAAAAGGAACAAGCCAGGATTCCTTTTGCATTCTTTTTTGGAGCATTTGCATCCTGAAATAAGGAAAGGAGGAGTAATTTTCAAGTGTGGCCAAATTCCTGGCAGACTGTGACACTTCCACAATAATCATCATGTTGAGGGCTGGTGTCACATAGAGATTTGCTGGCAGGACTTGTGTGGAGGCCTAGTTGGGAAAGAAAAGCAGGCACTTTTCATTCCAGTTCCACTCTGAAGAGGACATTGGAGGAAGACGACAATGAAATTTATTTTTGCTTTCTTTGCTTTTCACAAAATGAGGATGTCTCCTACAGCAGTACACAAAGGCTGTAAAAACTTGCACCTGTCACTGGGAAACCTGCCTCAGGATTTGATGCAATGTATTACTTGAAAGATTTATACCGTTTTCCCTTTGTCTGTTCTGTATGTTGTTAGTGTTACTAATCTTCTATTATCAGGAATGGAGCAGACTATTTGTTGCTCAAGTGTCCGTGATGATATGTGTGAAATTAATCTGAAGACACTTGGAAGTTCACCACCACATCGGCATTGGTCGGGTGGAGAAACTGAGTTGGAATGCCTGCTTTTTATCATAATGCCTAAATAAAAGCAGCATAATGAATGAGAGGAATAGACTGTGCGAAAGACAAGGCTCTGCCTTGAATACTGCACAGCAGTCATTGTCCTTTTATACATCGGAAATGAAAAATAGCCATTGGTGACCTTACTGAGCTCTGCAAGTTTGTTTGTTAAACAGAAGGTGGTTGTGTTGGAGCCAAACACCTTTCATCCTTACTGTAATTTTTATTAAAAAGAATAATTTTCAAAGAATTTAAGAGCAGTCTAAGCTGTGACAAGGTTTTTGGGCAAAAGATGAGGGCAGTAAAACAGCCATGCTGCGACTTCAGTGAAACTCAGTGCTCTCCAGAGTGGATGGAAGTGAAACTGGTGAACCTACCGCAGAGAATGAAGCAGGATAGGTTGATCTGATCAAAATAGAGATTGAAAACCTGAGTAGTGATGCTAAACTAATATTTGCCCACAGGAAAATAAAAGTCCTGTGGATTGAGGAATGTTTTTTGGAAAACTAGCCATTTTCACTGTGGATCCCATGGGAGTTGCAGGGTGTTTGAGGAGGGATTTTCCTCCTTTGGAAGGGCTGGGTTTACTTGTTGCCCTTAGAATGTCAGAGGCAGCACAAACCAAGACCAGCAGTCTACGGGTCCCAGTGGGCCTCCACTGAGCACGAAGCACACTAACCTGTGCTGTTCTTCACCACAACCAATAACTATTTCGTTATTAAACCCAGGAAGCAGAGTTGTTAGCTCTGCAAGGATGAGCAGTGACTTCTAAAGGAGAGAGAGGGCACTTTTTGGTAATTAGTAGTTTGCCATAACATTTTCAGCTTATTTTCTTTATTTTCAGTAGCTGTATAACCTAAAATTATATTGTGAGGGAAAAAAATGGATTTTCCTTTTTCTACTTCCTGTTAGCTCAGCGGATCCATGTACTCAGATCTTCTAAGTTGTATGGAAACATAAAAATTAGAAATGATAGAAAACTGTTCTCATAGTGAAGGATTGTTCATTCTCTATAGATGTAATACTTTTTGTAGACTCGTTTTATGTTAGTCAGTTGATAAGACCAGAATATTCAATAGGATATTGTTTCTGATATATAATTTTAAAGGTGAGCATATAGATGGTCACAAGATCAATGTCAGCGTCATCCATTTTCCAAATTTGCTGCGTTTGTTACTGTCCCAGTAACAGCACTCAGTTTAAATCCTGAAGTGGCTCTGAGTATAATACATTTAGTTGCCTATAATGCATTTAAAAATAAATTTGTGCTCGCTTTGAAAGAGACTTAGTTCAGATGAACATCTTGAGTCCCATCTGCTGATGGTCCCTGAAATCACTGGCTGTTGCAGGTCTGGGACTGCAACAGAGAATCTCCTTTTAGCACATGTTATTTAGTAATGTAATATCCTACACAAAGGCCAGTTATTCAAGCTGTAACTGGAAGAGCTGAATTGCCCCATAAATTTGAGGCTTATTGATGTGAGTTGCTTCTAATATTTCTATAGGGAGAAACCCACTTATTGATCACTTGGGGCACTGTCTTACTTCTGACATTAATTTAGCTGTAGATTAGGTTGGAATGTATTACTTTCATAAAGATGCTGAGTGGTTGGAGTCGCGCAATGAAACCGAAGCACAGACACCAGCAGACTGTATGGCTCGTGACACCGTCTGAAATAGCAAGCAGCACCAGTGAACTGGCACTCTCTCAGTTTGGTTTCCACTGAGAAGACATTATAGTAAAAAAAAAAACACGTAGGGCTTTAGTGAAACAGATCTCTTGCACGAGCTGTGCAGGGATCATCCTCAAAAGTCTCTCTCTAGGTGCTTTGGGATGAATAAGGAGGCTTCAGCAAAGGATTCGGGGTAGTTTATGTTCAACGCTGAAACACGTCACAAGGGATTTACAGAGCAAGTGTGTGAAGCTAACTATAATCTCGGTGGGTAGTGGTGGTGGGTTTACCTTGGCTGGATGCCAGATGCCCACCAAAATGTTCTCTCACTCCCCCTCCTCAGCTCGAAAGGAGAGAAGATATATAATGAAAGGCTTGTGGGTCAAGATAAGGACCAGGAGATCGCTCACCAATTACCATCACAGGCAAAACAGGCTTGAGGAAATTAGCTTAATTTATTACCAGTCAAATCAGAGTAAGGGTAATGAGAAATGAAACCAAATCTTAAAAAGTCTTCCACCCACCCCTCCCTTCTTCTCAGGCTTAATTTCATTCCTGGTTTCTCTACCTGCTCCTGCCAAGCGGCACAGGGGGATGGGGAATGGGGGTTGCAGTCACTTCATCACATGGCTCTGCTGCTCCTTCCCACGTGGGGTCCCTCCCATCGGGGTCAGTCCTCTGTGAACTTCCCTCGGATGAGTCCTTCCCACAAGCTACAGTTCTTCACAAACTGCTCCAGGATGTATCCCCCACAGGGTCACAAGTCCTAACAGCAAACCTGCTTCAACCTGAGCTCCTCTCTCGACATGTTCACAGGTCTTTCCAGGAGTCTCCTCCATTGTGGGCTTCCCATGGGGTCATAGCCTCCTTCAAGTATCCATCTCCTCTTGTGTGGGGTCCTCCGTGGGCTTCAGGTGTGTATATACTCCATCATTAACCTCCATGGGCTTCAGGGGGACAGCCAGCCTTGCCATGATCTTCACCACAACTCAGAGGAATCTCTGCTCAAGTACCTGGAGCATCTCCTCCTTTTTCATTAACCTTGGTGTCTGCAGAGTTGTTTCTCTCACATATTCTCACTCCTTTCTCCAGCTGAAGTTGCACAGAGTTTTTTCTCCCCTTCGTAAATATGTTATCAGAGAGTTGTTATCACTGTCGCTCATGGACTTGACCTTGGCCAGAGGCAGGTCTATCTTGGAGCCGATTGACATTGCCTCTGTTGGACATAGGAGGAGCTTCTAGTAGCTACTCACAGAAGCCACCTCGATAGCCCCCCTCCAGGAGAATCTTGCCACACAAGCCCAGTACACAGATATTTACCTTTCGGTCTGTATGCACTGAGAGTTATAAATGCTGTAAAGCTGTAGCAGTTGTAAATCCTGAGGATACTCTGACTCAGAGCTGACATCTTTTCTCCGATATGTCTAACATGGGGAATGATAGCTGCCTACCCAGGTAAAGTTCTAGAGTCCAGGAATGATCTGTAAGGCCATGGGAATTGCTACACCTCTTCAGCTGTCTACTGCAGCTAGCCTGGATGGAGCATGATTTCTGAAAGTGTTCGACACCAGATGTTTCCAGCAAAGGGCAGAAGGTCTTGGGTGAGTGTCAGAGCAGTGGGATGTGCCAGTCCTGCGTTATGTCCAACGTGAATCTCTAGCTCTGCAGGCTGACATATACTGTGACTCACATATCTTTGTTAGTAGTATCTGCTTTAAACTTGAATTTCTTATGTTACAGCTGCACTAACACTTGTAGAAAGTTGACACATTCTTTCCTCCAGGCACTTCTTTCAGCACTGAGTTCCACTTTATAATTACATATTTCGCAAAAAGCATTTGATTTTGGTGGTTTGAGGCTGCCACCTTCGGCTTTCGTTGTATGTCCTTGTCTTGTTTTCAGAGCCAGAAAGAGTGAGCCCACTACCTTTTTACCATTTCTTCCTTTAGAAAGTTGTATCGTGTGTGCTAATCATTTTTCTTCCTTAAATTAAAAAAAACCCCACACCAACCCATTTTTTTTCCACTTTTCATAGGAGGGATTTTCCATGTTCTATTTTCATTGCCCTTGTTTGACCTACTTCTGCAAAGAGGAGTTAGGAGCCCTCTATACAGTCTTCAACAGGAGGCTGGAAGACATATATATTATACGTGATCTCAGATTTCTTCTGCATTCTTCCTGGCATATATGACTTTTTCATCACAAAAAGATAATTTGTACAAAGCAGGAGGTAATTGTTGTGTGTAAACTGCGGCCTGTTAAAAGCAGAAATACGTACCTCAGTGAAGTGATACGTTACATTAAGGGTAGATTCACAACTGTTACAAAATTTCAAGTGTGAACCCAAATCTTCTGTTTTCCGTTCTACCATTGTGACTATACAGCAGTGTTCCTGTTGGGTGCCTGGTGTAGCATGCTACAGAAGGTGAGATCCAGAACCACAAAGGCAAAATTTCTATAAACTTGTTAAACTGTTCAGGCCACTACCCCATGCTGGTGCTTAACAAGGAGGTGTAAGGACCACTGAAATACACAGAATGCATCCTTAGTTGATAATAAGGGGTTTGGTATACTTTCAACCATTCCTGCTTTTACTATTAGTATTACTTTACTATCTAGGGATAAAAATCAGAGTTAGAGCATGGTGCAAACACATTACAGAGAGATGGATGCTGTCGTTTTGACTCAAGCCCAGAAAATGAAGGGAATTCAAGATGAAGAGGAACATGTTTGAGTTAATATTTCATTCTCAACCTGTGTCAAAGCAATTTAGTTGTTCTCTTCCTGCAACTCCTTTCTGTGCCCCTCTTCTTCAGTGGTGCTGTTTAAGGACAGAGATTCCATGCTTAACCCTGAATTACCTTCCTTTGGGGTTTCAAGTAAGAGGCTGGGTATTGCTTTAACGTAGGGGTTTTTGTAGTTTAATGTATTTTGGTTGGCAAAGAATATTCATCACTCATTTAATTCAGAAGGTATTTATTGATTCCTTTCTTCTCATTTGGTATTTTCTGACATTTTATAGCACTTGCTATTGATTTATACAAAATCCGTAGTCTGAACGTCACAAGGAGTGCTTTATTCACTTGTCGTTTGCTGTTTTTCTTAACTAATAAATTTAACAGCTGTGTACATCCAGTCCGTTAAGATCTTGTGGCTCCACTTTCAAAGAGATGACAGGCTGGCACTAACAAATGAGTAATTCTTTCAGGCAGGAGCTTAGAAGTTGCAAGATAGGCAAGACAGAGGAAAAAGTTCCTCCTTGACTGGTTAGCAAGACAAAGCGAGCTCCTCTATTCAAAGGACACTTAGGTTAAGGTAGGGAAAATACATCTCTGCTGCAGCCTGTGGAATGTCACACATTGTGCTGCTCTAACGGCAACTTTACTTATAGGCTGTCAACAGGTAATCAGTGTAAGTGGCACACAGAGCCATACATACGAGAGCAGGTATGTCTCAACTGCACTGATCTGCTATGTCATCAGCTTGCCAGGTGCTGCACTTAGTTCTGCAGGGCTGCAGGCAAAGGGCGGGTACTCCATTAGGAGGGTGATGCCTTCAGCAACTGGCATCAGAAACCTCCACGGCTGTTAACAGTCTGAACTGTACTTCCAGAAGTGACCAGGGGGTTTCTTGAGCCCGTTGCATGAGCTGGTACATTGTAAATGATCTTCGAAGTTTTGATTTGGGAATGAGGTATGAGCTTTGTGCGGTCTCAGATATAGGAGAACGTGCTGGAATCCTTTGAAGCAGGGGGATCGATGGGTCTCTGAGTGCTTAGGAGGTGCCCAAACTCACTCTGACTTGCACTGTGGATGCTTTGGTCTTGGCCACATGTGCTGCACTGCACAGTATGTGGAGTGATGTTTGGAGAGACAAGGTGGCTGTAAGCTCCATCCAGAAAGAATTTGCATGGAACCAGAGGAGGGGGAATCCTTGCACCAACTTGGCCACTTGGTTATTAGGTGTGTAAGTCTGAGGGTCACCACCCTCAGTTCCTCCCACTGTCAGCAAAGGCATGTCCTGGGGTGATGGTTTGTTTCAGCCTATTTCTGGACTGTTGATACAGGTTCCTAAAAGAGAGCCTCGCTGAAGAATAAGAAACACTGTGTGAATAGGTTGTGTAGGAAATGATGTCACTATGGCTTGAATTTAATTGGGGAACAACTTAAATTTTACTCTCAGTAACCACTGTGTAGTTGAAAGTTAAGAGGTACTTCAGAAGTTTTCCCTTTCATGTATTGTCATGCAGCGCACCTTGATCTGGGTTTACTCGGAGGCATTTAGAAGCTATTCCTCTTCAGTCTCTTAGAAAGTGCTAGAGGGGCCTTCTTGGTGTAAATCTCATGCCTCCACGAGTTAAGGTGCCAGCCATGAGTCTGGCACTGAAAACACGCTATGTGCTGAAGACTTGTGATCCAAGAGGCAGAAATGCATAAAAATGTTCTGCACTGAGAGATCCCAAGGATCCCTTAGTAAGTTTACTAGTTCACACCATCATTCTCTGACGAGAAAACTCAGAAAAAAAGGTTATTGTGAGCCTGCTGTGAGTACGAGTGGCAGAAAACCAACACTGTGGCAGGAATTTCAGAGAACCACAGAATGTTAGGGGTTGGAAGTGACCTCGGAAAATCATCTAGTCCAACCCCCCTGCCAGAGCAGGATCACCTAGATCACCAATTTGATGCATACCGGGTGCTAGACTTCAGTAGTTAATTCATGTGAAACTGATAACAGAGATTTGCGTATAATATTTCATTAGAGAGAAGGAAATAAGAGGAGGTCATATTTGGGGCTGTTAGGAGAACACAAAGCTTTGAAAGAAATATGTTGAAATGTGATGGGCCCATGCTGTGCTATGTCTGAACTGACCTCATAGTAACTTTTGAAGGAGTTGGTCAAAATTGCTTATATTTATCCTTGCATCCCTCCCTATCAGTTAGTGTACTGGTATCTGACATGATGCTGAGTCTCCTCAGCATGGAGTTCAGCGCTTCAGTAAAGACCTTTTGTAGCACTTTCCTGCTTCTTCGTCATTCCTAATGGTGCCACTGGCGAGCAGATGGCTGACGAGGAGCTCTGGGCAACCTTGTGGAGGTGGCCGTGTGTCCTCCTGCCCATAGCCAGTGCAGGTAACACCACTGTGCTTGGGCGAAAGGTGGGTAAGGGCTGCCTGAGTGCGAGAAGCCAGCCCTTACCCAGAAGCAGCACCCCCTCCACAGTTCAAGCATTTTGAAAAACCGAGATATGTTTGTGTAGTAGTTCAGTATTAAGAAAAAAACTCGTGTTTTTCTCACTTTGTTTTTTCACAGTGCTGGCAGCTATATGGCGGTATCACAGTAATAAATTGTGGATATATTAACAAAAAAATTAGCCTGTTACAGTTGAATCCAATCCTCAGGATGAACTTCTGAAGCATCCTTGTTATGTTGTGCTGATAAATCTGTTCTCACGCTAGCACTTTTCTCACTACGGAGATGAAATTGCAGCAAAAGCCTTTTAGACTCAGAACTGTAATATCCAGACATGCTTTGTTTAGAGTAGTGTAAAATCAAGTATGTTGTATGAACTTGAAGCAAGGTACATTTGAGCTGAGTACTGGATTATGGAGAATGATGTATGGAGCTTCTTTAACTGTGTGGAGTTAGATTTGATTCTTAGCAAATAAGTGACAGATTCATATGTAGAGGAAAATTGAAGTTCTCATCTATATATTGTTTTTATTATGTTTTCTTTGCTTCAGGCTCTAACATATCAGAGACACTGTGAGTGAAAAAAATAGCTTGATTTCCATCAATAAATGTCTTCATATTCTTGCAGCGCATTTTGGGCTGTTTCATGGTGGTGGAAAAGACAAGGCAATGTCACAAAGTAATTCATTGCCATCCAGAGCATCTTATATTGGAAGCATTGCTAATATTTACAATTATCGCCAAACCCTTTCCATGTGCTATCTGTCTTAGATTTACAATTATGCTCCTGGCCCAATTTGAATATGTCGGTGTGTTGGTTTGCATCTGTCTTTGCCATATGCAGAGTAAGATGAGAATTCCTCCTGCTTTGTTTTTAAATTTTTTTATTGTACCCCTCCAAAATCAGACCAGCTGTTGCCTGGATGCTGCCTTTCGTAAATGACAACACTCTTACAAAGCGAGCTTATCTCATCTCAAGGATTTGTCATCGACGTCATTAGATTTTGTTATCATCTGGGAGGTAGGATTTGGTATTGGCGGTACTGCTGGCCCTTTGTCACTCTGCTAATGTGGTTCAAGCACTCCTTTGCTGTCAGCTGGCAGGTAGGCAGTGGTAGAGATGGGGCACGTTCCGATGAGGCCAGGTCAGCGGCTTTGAGTTACCTGTGCCTGGTGCCTCTGTTTAATTTAAGTAAAAATTATTATCTTTTTTTACCCTCAATGCAGGATTCCAGTGAGTACTTTCTGAACAAAAAGTCCCTTTGCATCTCTTTTGTTGCTAGCATGAGGTACCCCTGTGTATCTGTGCGAGCATCTGGCTCCTTCTGGCATTTGTACTGCCTTACCTTGTGCTCCCGGAGTCTAAAAATAAAATACCCATACGTGTAAGAGGAGCCAGTGTTCATGCGCCCTCCCAGTATGTAACCCAAGTCTGAAAGTCACACTCAACACAGCAGAGATCCACGCTGCCCGAGCTCCTCTGGTCGTTTAACCAAGGGGAGAAAGGGGAGGGAAAAAAATCCCGGAGGAGAAATGGAGAGCTACAGGAGGGAGGCTCTGGACATAACTGTGATGTGGAGCTTAACGCTGAGGACCACTCGGCACGTTTAGGTTTATGGCAAGGCCGTTGCCAAGCTGTGGAAGGCCCGAAATTTGTGACAGTAGATGTTTGTGAAACCTGAGGAAGGTGGAAACATTTTCCAGCGGTCTAGATGGACGGTGCCGAAGAAGGATGTTTTGTTTGTATTTCAGCAGCCCTGTGCTGAGGTCTGGCTCAGCCCAGAGAGGATAGCTGGAGGTCTGCAAATAAAAATCCCCAGGAGAAAAATGAACCTAAAAATTAATCCAATTTTTTTTTTAGTTTGCTTGATAAACAGTGTGAATGGCAAAAAGTAAACCCTTTTAAAAATCTCCTCTAATAGTAATAAAATTTATGAATTTTAAAGATATCTCAGTATAATTTTTTACAGGAAAGAGTTGTTTCAGCTAGGAGCATGCTTAAAATTAATCTTTTGGTTTTGTACTGAAGCAGTTCTTCCAGATAATAGTTTGTACCTTGACAGTACCTGAAACCTTGATTTCCTAAATGCAGCAAGTTCAACATTCTCAGCTAACCTGTGATAAATGCTAAAATGAAGTACCAGGACAGACCCTCTCTGGTTGGTTGTTTTTTTTTTGTTGTTGTTTGGGTTTTTTTGGTGTTTTTTTTTTAGTTTTGTAAAAAAAGCTGGACAACATTTGAAGGAGTTGATGAGGAAACTAGGCTGTCTCTCTGTGGGATGAAAGATGGTGGGGCTCGGTTAAAGAGTGATAAAGAGCATCATAAAGCAAGCCAGGCCATGCTCAGGGTATGTGTCAGGCATCTCGAGGTGCGACGCATGGAGAGGAAGCACAAGCAATTTTTTTAAAAATGTCTTACATTGGGACTAATTTTTTCTGGTTTAGGGTTGAAATACTTGTGTCCTGTTTTTTTTTCTTTTCTGCATTGCTGAACCTGAGCTCTGAAAGAGCTCAGCAGCGAGTATGGTAATGAGACCATTTCTATCAAAATGGCCTGTATTATTATTCATGTTTATTGGCTGCCGAGCAGTTCAGGAAGCACTTTTCAAACAGATACTCTGAAATATTTTCTTTTAAACAGACCCAGCAGCTATTTGTATTTCCTTTGCTTGAATCCACGCCCCCGATGCAGTCTTAATTATAATAACACCAAACGAGACAATTAGTGCAACATGTGAAAAAAACACTTTTGGGAGAGGCGTATGAGAATACTTTGGAATAGTATTATCAGTTCTGCTATACTTTACATCTAATTAGGGCTGTTCCACAGTCTCACCAGCCCTCTGTCATTACCCTGCGAACTCCCCGGCTGCAGCGATGCATTTGCTGGACCAGCGGGAATGTGTCAGACCGCAGTCACACTTCCCCAAATCTTTCCACGTGTGGATCCTTCGTATCGACCCTTCCCTTCCCCTCCCTTCCCCTCTCCCCACTCGCCTCCCCCCCACCCGTGGTGTGACATTTTCTTCATGACAGTGTGTCTCCGAACTGCACTTGCTGCTGCCTCGGTAAAGGCTCACAAAGAGAGTGTAACAGCCAGTGGCCAATCGAGTTTGTGCAAGCTCCATCAGCTATGGATGAAACGTCCACGAGAGAGAATAAGGACTTAGAAGAAAACTGGATAAAAGGGCTGCGACGGGAAGCTAGCTGGCAGGTTAGTGATACAAAGACGTATGCTTGCAAGCAGATTAAATCTCGGCACTAAAAATCTCTGAACTTTTTAACCTAAGCATAGGTGAAACATGTGTGTTTGTTTGTAGCAATGCCTGAAAGCATATTCCTGTTAGAGCAGTTGTCATTGTCTTCTTATTTCCTTGAAAGAATAGTTGTGAGATTCCAAAGCCATCTATTCCAAATTGTAGGATGAGTAAATAGTTTTATAAATCCGCAGACAATACTAAATGCACACTCGCTTAATAAAGGTCCCTGCAATAACAAGTTGCAGGTACATGCTGTAATATCAAAGGAAATACATGGCTCGCTTCTGTATGTGTATGTATATGTGCAAGTTTATTCCATTAAAAAATATAATACACAACCTGTCACCCTGTTACTTAATTGTGTAATAGTAACTGTAACAAGGGGTTTCTTTTAGCTTCTTTAAAGAGATAACAGCTTTAAATGCACAATGCTTGTTTTCTTTAGTGTGCTGGACTCACAATAGATATGTATGCAATTCAATCCAAAGGCAGGCAGTTTTCATTAAAGTGTGCAGAGCAATAATGTTTGCATTATGCAGTACCTTTCTAGAGTTTGCAGAATTAGATACCATTTCAGACCTGCTAAGCCCCACTGAGTGGTTGTGATTGCTCTTTACATTACATCCTAAGCATCTTCTGTGCACTTTTTTCTGCTCTGTTGCATTTTAATTAGTCAATCAGCAATATTGAAGAGATGTGTCACCAAGTTATTTCTTTTTTCCCCCTTACTGCTTCTTACAAGGGATTTTTAAAGATTATTATTATTATTATTGTTTTGCTGATGCCATTATACAAAATTCAGATAAAGTGGCAATTTGATTTGTTCCTATCAGGTGAAGCCGCACAAGAGTCCCAGCTTGGTAAGAGTTACTGCAGCAGACTAAATGCTACAAGGTGTGCTCTCTTCCCACAGAAAAACAGCTGGTTTAGTTTGGTCCCCTCCCCATAACTTTGCTCTAGAGAAGGAAATACAAATCTCTTTTCAGAGGAGCGTGGTAGTCTGTGTAATGCTGCTAGTGACGTGTGTCGTAGTGCCTTTCTGATCATCTGTCTGTATCACTGACAAAATGAAGTATAAAATCAAATTAATATAGAAGCCAAATGATCCCTCCCCTCTATGTCCCCGTGGAAGGTGTGTGGAGGTAGTGGAGAGGAGGTGGTTAGCTGCGCAGACACAGTGTGGGAGACCATCACTGCCCCAAAGAATTGAGTTCCACAAGTGGGTGAAGGAGTGGAAGACTAAGAGGAGACGAGGGAGAGACAGGAGGAGAGCTGGGGCTGTGGAGGTGTCTGCAGCTGGTCTGTACACCCATTTAGTGGCCTGGGAATCTGTTCTCCTGCTTCCCTGGTTTGTGCTGTTTCTGCGAGGTCAGATGAGTGAAGAGTGAGCTGGGGAAACATGGAAGTGACTTTCCTGTAGTATCTGACTGGAAACCAACCAGTCAGCACCTTCTGCCTTCTTTTTGGATGAGAGTGTATTGCACTGCTACAGGATAGATGAGGGAAGAAGTTAGGTGTGCTGTATGTGCGACACGGAGATAGGTAAAGATGGGACCTTATCTCCGAGGAAACAATGTCCCCTGGTACCCTTGCATGGGTCTACTATCATCTTACTCCTTCCCAGGCAAAAATGCTGTCTCCATCAGCTTCCCTTTGGCTGGAGCGCGGGCATGGCAGTTGTAGATGTTTTGCACTGGGACTGCAACCCTGTTACGTGTGAGTGAGATTTTCAGAGAAGCCACTGGGAAAGAGGTATCCAATTCTCACTCTGATTGTAACTTATCCCGTATTTCTTCACACTGCAAGGTCTTTAGAAGTCCCAGGGTAGGGCAGAGCGTCAGTCTTGAAAGGAGCTGATTTAGAGTGAGCGCTGCAGAGCCAGAGATCTTCTTCAGTCCTGTCTGCTGGGGACCTCCAAGGTGATGGCGTACATCCTTTCTTCTTAAATGGGCCAAGTTTTTTTAGCACTAGGCCCTTATATCCATATTTAGTCTCCTAAATAAGTGTCCTGATTTTCCGAAGTGCTGAGTATCCTGGGAAGCCAACAGACATTTCAGCTTTCTTGGGCTTCGGCATGTCAGAGCCGTGCTTTAGGTTGCGTTGTGGAGGTGGGGACCTGTCACATGGCCCTGGGGTAGGAGGCAGGCTGTGGTCCGGAGGCTGTGACAGCTGTGAACTGCCTTTGAGAACTAATTAACAGGCCTTGGAGCTGCCGTGCGGTCACCACCTCTTCCCCATGTCAGCTCTATGCGGTCGGTGGGCTGAGGGACCTGCTGATCTGTGGTGGCACAGGCAGCGGGCCACGGAGCGGGACAGCGGTCTCGGTGCCGTGCAGCAAACGTGGCGGAGCGGCCGGTTGCGTGACTCTCCATTTTGTAGTGAGAGATGTGGCAATTCTCACTTCACACTTTGAAAAATCAGGCTGCTTATTTAGCAGGCTAAATATAGGTTAAGCATCCAAGCTTGAGCATCCTGCTTTAAAAATTCTGGTGATAGTCATCATCCATCCTACCTTTCAGCCAGCGCCCTCATCATGCTGTGAGAGGTCTGTGCGGTAGCCCCATGCACATGAATAAACATCAGCTTGCTAGTAAAAGAAGAAAGAAGCTTACAGTATTTCTTTCAAGGGGATATACAGTTTGGAAAACAGATTGCATTCTCTCTTCAAGAGAAGTCAGTTTTCTGTTAAGCAAAAGCAAACAAACAAAAAGCCATGCTAAAATTATAATTCTCTTTTTATCACTTAGCTTTAACTTTTTATCTTCTGTTTTTCTCATCATCCCAGACTTTGCTGTAGTGGTCTATATCTATCTTTGATTTTTCATGGAGAAAGATGGGCTTTCTTGCTCCTCTTAGCAGACCTTCAGAACAGGTTTTCAAAACCTTCTATAATCCCTCTTCCTGATGTTTCCTTGGGAACAGCTTCTGACATCCGACAGATCTATAGCTGTCACAAAGCTGGCACAGTTTCACCACAGGCCAGGCACATATTTGGGTGACCGCAGCTGTGCTGATAGACTAAACGTTAAGAAATCTATAAAGGTGTGGATGTCAATATTTAAAGAAAAATTCCTGCATATTTATAGAGGCAAATGGATTTTCCTTCGCATTTACAGATGCAGGGAAAGTTGTGCTTTTGGAGATGCCAGAGTAATTCCAATTGATTTAAAAGGGAATTTTTCTTCTGCAAATGAGAGCAAACAGTAATCCAAAATGTCCTGAGGAAGGAGCAGCACACCGATCCCAGCAACTTGTTGGCGCCCTGAATCCTTCTGCTGACATACCAAGATCTTGAAAGCTGCAATTTTCTTCCTAATTGATGGCTCAATCAGAGTATGGCCTCTGTCTCAAGCTTACTTTAAGCTTTGTCCTTGATGTGCTGAGTCCCTGTATAACCTAAAATACACTGCCTATATTGCAAAGGGAAGGGTGTAGAGCAAGAAATGTTTAAGTCATTCCAGAGTCATTTGGGATCTTTCAGCAAGATGGGCATGCAGTTGATGAAAAGTAGGCATTTTGTCTGAGCCTTCAGCAATTTGATGATTGTTTCCCACAGAATAATAAAAGCAGACATGTCTTGCCAGTTTCATTTAATTTTTAGTTCTCATATGTATTTGTGGGGAGTGGGAGTAATTTGAGTGAAATGGGAGCTTACAGACTTCAGTAAAGCTGAGAACATAGCAACACACGGTATAAATTGCCAGAGACACAATAACCTATCTTCTCCTTTACAGAATGGTCCCATTGAGTTAACAGTAATTGGGAAAGACCACTGGGTAATCACTACATATATGGGTTATATGTGCAGGCATGTATCCGTCCATCTGTGCGGGCATGTGCATGCAGTGTATTCACATCTTCAAGGTATAGTAGTGCTGCAAATAGGATGTTTTGGAAGGAGAGATTTAGGAATCCTTGCCTGAAATATTATGTAAAATTTTAATTTCATTTCCTTTTCTGTCTAGAGTCAGAATCACAGAATGTTCGGGGTTGGAAGGGACCTCGAAAGATGATCTAGTCCAACCCCCTGCCAGAGTAGGGTCACCTACAGTAGGTCACACAGGAACGTGTCCAGGCGGGGTTTGAAAGTCTCCAGAGAAGCAGACTCCACAACCTCTCTGGACAGCCTGTGCCAGTGCTCTGTCACCCTCACAGGGAAAACGTTTTTCCTCATGTTTTTGTGGAGCTCCTATGCTCCAGCTTGCACCCATTGCCCCTTGTCCTGTCATTGGACATCACTGAGAAGAGCCTGACCCCGTCCTCCTGACACCCTTTACATATTTATAAACATTAATGAGGTCAACCTTCAGTCTCCTCTAAGCTAAAGAGACCCTGTTCCTTCAGCCTTTTGCCATTCTTAAACCTTATGATATTTCCGATTGAATAATTTCATAAATATTTCGCTCTCTCTAATCTACTGAACCAATGCAAAACATTAAACCATCAAAATTTTTCTGGTTTGTTTGTTCCTCTTTTCAGGAGGATGTGAATGTTGTTCTGTGTTGAGGGAAACACAAGGAAAAAACCTGCAGATTCATTTAAAAACAATGACTTGTTTTGGCTGATCGCAGTGCTGATTGCACTGTCCTTCTGTACTGGGGATAGCCCAAACAGGGCAGTTAAACATTTGGTGATCCAAGCATGGAATATAATCAGCTACTTCTTGTATTATTCTACAAGTCTTCCCTGTGTTCCTCCATGATACTGCATGTGAAAATAGTGGAAAATTTGACTTTTTTGCTCAAA
Organism: Apaloderma vittatum; assembly: GCF_000703405.1. NCBI lineage: Eukaryota > Metazoa > Chordata > Aves > Trogoniformes > Trogonidae > Apaloderma > Apaloderma vittatum. The sequence continues at coordinate 33,802 of NW_009696204.1, read as the reverse complement.
GCATGCAAGGTTCAGGTGTAGTATATCCAACAGCACCATTGTAATGTATTTGCTGTGAACGCTGAATTCCTTCAAATTGTGAAGTTGATGAAGTGTCTTTTTTGTGTTTCATGTTTTGTTTGTTTGTTTTATAAGGCTTATTCACAGAGTAGAGGCTGATAGTGAATTGCAGTGCAGTTACGTCTTGAGATTGTTAGAATCCAGCACGCCAGTATTTGTCTACCTCTGAGGTTGTATGGGCACTCTCTGACCTTTGCTCACTTTGCCACATTGTCCAGGTGCCATTAGGCACTGGTGTTGGGGAGGGATGGATGTGTTGATCCCTTTCTGGAGTGTTGGCAATGATGAGTCCACCTTCAGGTTTGAGGGTTAGGCCCTAAACCATGAGGACAAAATGATTTGCCTTGTTTTTATCACGCCTGAGGAAGCGTTCTCTCTTTGGTGCTCCTCATCAGGAGCAGCAGAAGGGGAATATTCCCTCGCGAGACAAGGCGGTGTCAGTCCTTCTGAAAGCTGGGATCAGGCATGCAGCAGTAAGAAAAGAGACTTAGATGCACCAGGATAGTATGAGGTGTCTTTTTGATAATAAAATGGCTAATTAGTGTAAAGAGAAATAGGACTGATGTGTGATATTGTATGGACTGTAGTTTTAGAAATCAAACACCTTAAGACTAAACCAATGAGAGGTTCTACCAGCCTCGGTTATTTAATACCCTGTGAAATGCACTGTGCATGCTGTGCTTAGCTTGCTGCTGCTCAGTACTTTAAGCCTGTTCATAACCGTTCACAGCACTTTAGATCTAAAGATACACTCATCCTTTGATAGGACAAGGTCAATTATTCTCAATTTATTGCCAGTACCAAAGTGTTTATGTGGCTTTATTTATAAGCTGAGTTTATGTTTTTCTAGCATTAAAGACATTTGATAGTAAAAAAGGGCATTTTGTTGGAAGATCACTTGTTCTGTGACACATTTGTATTAAAAAATGTACATGCGTGTATTCATATAAATGATATAAACCCTATCTTTTGGTTTCCCCAGGACATATCTTAGCTTCTTTTTGACCTGCTAAATGAATGTTATGCTATTCTGAGTTATGAATGCTGAATTATACTGATGTGCAGACATCTGGGTCTACAGCAGCGTTATTTAACTAGCTGCCTTTTTCACTAGGTAATTGGGTTTGACCTTATGATTGTTCAGCCTTTGTGTTTCTCTGCTGCACTACGAGGGCGAGCACCCAATGCCGCCTTCCTTTCTGCAAAGCTTTGGGGAGGCAGGAATCAGCCCAGTTCTGTGCGATGAACCTCTTGAGCCTGTGCCTAAGGAGAAGCCTGTGTTAACTGTCTTGCCTGATAAGAATGGGTGGGATGAGATGGGATAGAATGGAATGCAATAGAATATTTCAGTTGGAAGGGACCTACAATGATTATCTTGTCCAACTGCCTGACCAATTCAGAGCAGACCAAAAGCTGAGGCATGTTATTAAGGGAATTGTCCAAATGCCTTTTAAATGCTGACAGGCTTGGAGCATTTACTGCCTCTCTAGGAAGCCTGTTCCAGTGTTTCACCACACTCCCGATAAAGAAATGCTTCCTCAGCTCCAGTCTAAATGTCCCCTGCTGCAGCTTTGAACCATTCCCGCGTGTCCTATCCCTGGGTGCCAGAGGGGAGAGCTCAGCACCTCGCTCTCCACTTTACCCCCTCTCTTGCAGAGAGCAAGGGGCTACTGGTTTGCTGGTGGAAAGTGGGCTCCTTGGCTCATTCTCCACTGGAGGTTTTGTTCTGTACCTATTCAGCCCTTCTAAAACTTTTTATTTTTGGCAAGGAGTTTATCTGACAGCTAACAAAAACAGAATCCAGTAACATTTTTGACTGTGCTGTATGAATCGCTTCTTCTCTATTCGTTATTCTCTCAAAATCTGGATAAAGAAGATATTTCTCAGACAAATGTTTTACATTTAAACCATATTTGCTAATTCATATGAAAGCACTCGTTGCCATCATGTACCCACCTCTCTGGTGTTATCGCAGCTGAATTGTTCCCTGAAGGCTTGACTGGTCTGCTTTGTATCAGACTCTGGGCAATTATATTTCAGCTCTGGAGGTGGGTAGTTGGCGCCTTAAGAGAAATGTTCAGCTCCCTCTTCCCAGCTTATCCCAGGCAGAATTTAGTCTGTTGACATCTGTTTGGTAATTTAGCCCCTTACTTGCATAGAAAGTTACTCCCAGGCATGTGTGAGAGAGGTGGACAAATTATTTTCAAATGAAAAAATATTTTTACTTATATGCTTTGCCTTTTAAATATGTTCCAACATATTTCAGCTGGGGGCGTGTGGCCAACATGTAGCTCAGAGTTCATGAAGCTTCTGGAATTCATGCGTGTTCTTACAAAAAAGTGCTGTTTGTTGGTTTTTTAAAAATACGTCTGACTGATGAGTCATATGTCTCTCTCGATCCTATCTCCCATGACTGAAGGGCACGAAATTCAGCAGTCGTCTTGCTATGACTGTTGGCTTATCCTTTCTGTTTTGCTGGGGGATTTTCACAAGCTCTGAATCTCCCTCTGAGCTGGGAAAGAGACCAGTTGAGCACCAAGGTGTTGTTGATGTCTGCTCCTCCTTCCAGCAGATCCCAGTGTGCCGCCATCAGCTGCAATCCCCAGCCCTCAGCCACCCCCGGGACTGGGGTCTAGGAGGGCAAAGCCCCCGGCATGGCTCAGCCACCACCCAAGTGACGAGCAGCTGGGGACCCATACAGATGCCTCGACTTCATCCTTCCTTCTCCCCACTCACCGTTTTCCAGATATTAGAAAGTGGTAAACTTAGCTTTTCTTACTCTGAAAAGAATCCTCTTTTCTAATATTGCTGGAATTAGGATTGGTCACTGGTTGACACCAGAAATTACATGACTAAACTAAGATGTCCTACTCAGCTCTTGGTCTTCAATAGGAATGCTGTGTAGCAGTTGTACATGAGCAGTTGTAGACTTTCTTGATCACTTTATTTGGAGGACAGAAGGCCTTGAACATTTTAAATAGCTGACTGAAGGATCTGTTCTCAACTCCTTCCCTCTAGCTAGACCTGTGATGTGTCAACTCTCTCTCCAGGACACAGACAATGCTGTACTTTTACCATATTATGTGCTCTGCTTTGCCCTAAGCTGGTTTTCTGCAAAATGAGATGGATTTTACTTCTTGGCAAAATAACTATAGAGAGCTGGAAAATCCAAATGAGATGATACATCTTTTGTTATTTTGTTAGAGCTATTATAATACTGAGCAAATTTTTTTGGGGGACACTCATAATGTAGGCACAATTTTATCCCTTTGGTTTTTATGGTAAAGTCATCAAATAGTGCATCTTTTTATATCTTGATTTAGAGTCAGTTCCAAAATAATGTAATGAAGGAGGTGATACATGATTCCACATGTTTTGATTTTTTTATAGGAGATTAAAAATATTTGGGAAAGTGATTTTTCAGCTAATAATGTGAATTATAGGAGCTTATAAATGTGAGATTAACAGCTAAGAAAACGGTCATTGCAGATGGATAATTTAGATTTTTATCATTTATTAATCATAAAAAGTAAACCTGCTGTATAACTAATTTTAGTTTTATCAAGAAGATGAATTGTTCCAGCTAATGAATGTATAGATATTCTATGCCAAAGGCATTCGTGGGAATCTGTTAATCATTTAACTGTGTCATGGCATATGCTTTTTCTTCATAAACCAATTAAAACATATAGCTTCCTCCACTGAAATGCATGTTGGTCTTCAGTGCCTACAGCAAAGTAGAACAGCATTTGTCTTAAAATACGCTTCAGTTTTGCAGATACAAAAATTCAATGGGGATAGTGTTTCCAGGTAGGGAACATTGCCAGGCTGCCTGTACCACCACCTTGTGAGAATGGTGCCTTTTGCAGCATTTCAGGAAGGTAATTCTACCAATACTAGCCACATATGCTAAGTGGAAGGCTTGTGAACGGTCTCATCCTAATTAGCTGAGAGTACTTTCCTCCTTAGGTTGGAAGCGTGGGCATAAACATGTGAAAATGTGGCTTAGATCCAGAACTATCTTGATGGAGAAAGCCCTTGGCATTGGCAAATGACGGTGGTTATTTAGATAGGTCAATGGGATCAAGTTAGACCTGGGGATGAGTGTGACAGATTTCAAGAGGGATATGGCTTTTATTTTGAGGAGGTGAACTGTAGCAGTGGGAAGAAAGGCGCTTTGTTGGAAGATGTTCACTCGGCAGGTCTGTACACACCTGAGTGGTGCTAAAGCAGGATTGGAAAGGGCGTTCTGGGAGTCTGTTTTTCTTGAAAATACTTGAGGCGGTTTTCAGCATTTTGGCCCATTTCATGCATGTCCACCTTACAGGTCTGGTTTGTTCTTTGCTGTGTTCGAGAAGAGTTGTTGCTTGTCTTCTGATTTTGGACAACCTTCAGCTGCTGTTTTGCAGACCCTTCCTGTTCAACAGCACAGCAGCTTCTTAACGCCTGGTGCAAGCGTTCCTTGTGCGTGATGCTGAATGCCATCTCCTCTCCTTCCTTGTAGCCTGGGATCCCTTAAACAACACATCACGGTGTGTAGGACGAGCAGCAGCCTGTGGGAGAGGTAGTTTCATGTAATGAAGGTGATGATGCACTGCTGAGAATCATAGAGGGGTTTTGCTTGAAAGGGACCTTAAAGATCATCTCGTTCCAAGCCACTGCCATGGGCAGGGTCACCTCCCACTAGACCAGGCTGCTCAAAGCCCCATCCATCCTGGCCTTAAACACTTTGAGGAAGGAAGCATCCACAGCTTCTCTGGGAAACCTGTTCCATAGAATCATAGAATCATCAGGGTTGAAAAGGACCTTTAAGATCACCAAGTCCAACCTACAGCCCTACACCACCCTAACACTAAACCATCTCCTGAAGTGCCACATCCAACTGTTTTTTAAACACTTCCAGGGATGGTGATTCCACCACCTCCTTTGGCAACCCATTCCAGTGCTTCACCACCCTTTCGGTGAAGAAGTTTTTCCTAATGTCCAATCTAAACTTCCCCGGCACAATTTGAACCCGTTCCCTCTTGTCCTGTCTCTATTCACTAGGGAGAAGAGGCCAACACCCATGTAACTACAGTTGCCTTTCGGGTAGTTGTAGAGAGCAAGTGTCTCACCACCCTCATTGTAAAAAAACCCCTCTTCCTCATGTCCCATCTGACCCTACCCTCTTCTCATTTAGTTGTAGTTTTGCCAGGCCTGTTTTTTTCCAGCTGTGCGAGCATCCTGCTTTTATAGGGCTGCTGCTGGCATTTTCCAGAAAGTGGGATTTAAGCCGTGACATCCAGTGGGATTTCTGCATGGTGTAACTGGGAATTTCACTGTGCTGAAGCAGAGTCCCTCCATGGTCCTTTCATGCCAAGTGGAGCTCCCCCCCTTCCCGCGCCTTCCTTGTCTGTCCATATGTTTAGAAGAATATCTCTATTCCATTTAAAATCTTTGAGGTGGGGACTATCTGTTGTGTTAGACTTGTGTAAGAAATTATCTCCCTGGGACTTACTCTTTGCAAGGGTTTAGAGATGCTGCTGCAATACAAATAACAGCACTGATTGCTGCTGGAGATTTTCCTGAGGACGGCACATGCAGTTGAACTGAAGCTAGAGGTTAGAGGGTAGTAATTGCACTCACAGTTATTTTTAGTCCATCCTAGAAGAGACAGAGAATTTTTTGAAATGGATTTTTATGGTTAAGGAAATTACAGCTTTCTGGAAAAACTTCAGAGCAATGACAAAAAATGAGAGGCAAGAGAGTGTTTAGATTTGGGGGCCTGATTTCTATATTCTGGTCATTCAAAGCTGTTTGTTGCGTCTCCTTTCTTCCTCCTGGTGAGGTGAATAGAGGAGAAGTGTGAATGTGTTTAGGTTTTATTCACGGCATTGTCATAATATCAAGGGAAATACGGATAGAGACAGACAGAAAGCCAACAACGGATAAATCAAAAGACAGCAGACACTCAAATAACCAGCTTTAGCTAATCCAACTCTAAAATGCATTTTTTTTTTGGCTGCTTAAGAAGCTATATGTTGCTGTACAACCTATACTGCATTATTTTATTTATATCTTTAATACGTTATCTGTAGGCGACATTATGGGTGAAGCACTGTTGCTAAAAGAGAAGGAAAAATTATAGTTATTGCTATAATAAACAGCTTGAGAATATCTTTTTAAGAAGATTGCAGTAATACAAAAGGAAATAGCATTAGATTGCAACATCAATTATTTAGAACAACGTCGTTATATTCATTTTTTACCCTATTTCTTTTCTCCGAGATAAAGTTCAGTCTTTCCAGAGCCAGGTTTCTGGAGCCATGAAATGCCTGCCTGGGTCAAAAGTCCACAGCTTTTTGATGAACCAGGTCTTGAGACCAAGGGGGAGCATGTCCTTGAATGGACGAGGCAGAGGTTCTCCAAGGGTGGAGGCGAAGGGTTGCCTGAGCGCTCCCGGCATCGCTCTCGCACGGCTCGTCCAGCTGTAGCTCTGCTGTAAGGGAGAGGTGCTGGTGGCCTTAGGTTTTCTGGGACTTTGAGGAAAATAGTAATTTTAGGCCATCTTGCCCTAGTTTTAGCAGGCTTCTGGGAATAAGAAAGGGAAAATGGATCTTTGTGAAGACTTAAAGAATGTTGCTGAGAGGGAGGGGGTGAAATCAGGTCCTTATGGAGCACTGAACCTGGTTTATAAATGGAGTGAGGAAATGTAAGTCATTGTGCACTTCTAAATTTGGGGCTTTTGTATGGATATTACTTACTTAACTGAAGATACAAACCTTCCCTGAATAAGAAAACGCAATTGTGCCAGGCAGGTGGGATCCCTCGGGTTTCATTAAAAGCAAAGGCAATAAGTAATCGTAAGATTAAAACCACTGTCTTTTTCCTTTATTTCCCTTTCTTTTTGATTCTGTCCACTTGTAAGAATTACTTCATAAAATAAATTCGGGACGTACTAGTAAGCATCCGGGTTGAGACCATCACACTTCCTGGTTATATTAATGTTTGGAAACAATGCTATGAACAACCCACTCAGCAATAGTTTTCTCAGTGCAAGTAAAATCTTCAGTGGCACAAACCTCATAAAAATAAACGATGTTTTATATAAATGCTGAGTGAATACACATAAGCTGTGAATACAGTTAGGATAGCTGCCACTGCTTAAAGGTCAGTAAAGCATAGCATTAAACAGCACATTTTGTGCTCCCAGACACGTAACCCGTGATAAATTTTATGCAGTACATTTCTGAAATATCTACAGACACGTTTTCTTCAATAATTCACAATCCTTTAAAAGCCGCTTTTTTATTTTTTCCCCCCTTTTGACAATCAATAGCAGGACATAGTGTCTGTAAAAGTGGCTGGTACTGGACTTCCATGGTCAGTTTAATTGGAGGACAAATGATATTAAACTTCTGTTAGCAGTTGATCTGTTCCTATCCGTTCCTTCCAACTAAACTTGCCATGTGCAAGGCTGGTCTGCAGGATACATGCGGGACCTTGAGCCTCATGCTCAGACTGTTTTATCTGGAGGAGGTTTTTTATTAGTTTTTGTCTCCGTTTGCAAGGTGATGGGTTCCTAAAGCAAGCGTAGGAGGACTCAGAATGTGTATTAGTACAAGATACTTAGTGGGAAATGTCATCCCTACGACACAACTTTTTCCTGCTTTCTGTTTGCTAGTGTAAAGTCAGCAGAAGTAAATTAGCTGGCAGATTTCAATGGAGACTGTTACCAGCGTCCTCTGCCAGATAGCGTGTGAGTGCCAAATTAGAATTGATTTCTCAATAAAATTGAGCTCAGCCTCCTCAACATAATCTAAGACAGAATGACAAAATCTCTCTCACTCACTGTTTAATTTTATTATTTTTGGTCAGTTTTGTTCTTGGATATTTTTGCTCCCCTAATTGCTTGTTATTATCTTCTTCCTTGAATCTTTTCCCTCGTCCAAGAGAGCAAAGCCTCATCTGCTTTTATAAGCAATTCAGGAGTAAAGTAAAAGGGAAAGGACGTCTACGCATCACCTCCCTCGCCCCTCCTCACACTCCTAAGACTCTTCTGGCAGCAGAGCTAGGAGCGCAAGTTCCCTCTCTGTGCTGTGACTCAGAGGCTGAAAGCACAACAAGCTGTTTACCAGTCCCATCCTCGTTTCTCCTTCCCACTCACAGCACGTTGCTTTGGGAACCACCAACCAACCTAATTAAAACAAATTTTTCCTATTGCGGGAGCAATTCCCCAAATGCTCCGCCTCGCCAGAATCATACTGTGTCTGCTCAGTTCGCTACCTCCATCCAGCTCCCGAAGAGGCTCATCTTACTGTAAAGAAAATCAATACCTTCTAATGTGGCTTTAATTCTTAAATTCAGTGTATTTATCACACATACTTCTAGGCAACCGCGTGAATGTGTGGAGGTGAAAAAAATGTCTTCTTTTTAAAAGACGTGAGAAGTAAGTGACTCCTGAAACATTAGCAAAGCCTGTTACATGGCCAAGTAAGACAGCTATTCAGAATTAAATAAAGCAGAATTTTAAGTGGGGAGGTGCTGGTGGAGACACAAGAGGGCAGCACTGGAAGCATTGCAAAAGGTCTGAAATTGTAACCACCACCTGGAATTCACTGACTTTGATTTCTGCCTCAGACGAGGCATTTTACCCAGTCGTTATGCCTAAGCCCGGCCTCTCAGGACATCAAGATTTCAAGGAGTCAAAGATGACTGTCCTCTTTCTTCAATGACTGGGACTTATTTCTCGCCCCACTTGAACTCCAGTCATATCAGTCTTCCAGAGCACTGAAATCTTCCATCCCTCAGCTCATTCTCTGGACATAAAAATAGAACATGGCTTCTGAAAGCACCTCTGGTGCTATGGGAAACACCTGTGTTTGAAAGCGTTCCCCTGGTATCACTTGTGTGCCTGTAGTTTCTAGGGTTAGAAGGTATATGTTTATGCCAACCCTGTTTTAGCAAATACAGTTTATGAGGAGTGCTGAGCAACATGGTAGGCCAGTGGCATTCCTCAAAATGCTTCTGTTTCTCAGCTGTCTAGCTTTTCAGCATTTTTTCTCTGCCTTCTAGTTCACTGCTTTCTCGCTTTCTTCTTCCATCAGGATGCCTGGACCAGCCACCTTTACATTCCCTCCTTGCCCATTTTTGAAGGGCTTCATGGGCATTCTCCCTGACCGTAGGAGTGAGAACATGTCTCTAGACCTCTTTTTTTTCCTTTTTCCATGTGAGATTGGTAGTTTTTGGAGTATTCCATGTCATTTCTGCTCTTTAATTCTCCAAACCAATACTGGTATGTAGCTGTCTCTCATGCTAGGCTGTCATTTCTTTCCCCCTTTCCCTTCTTCACTTGCTGTGCTTCTAGGTCTCTCTGTTCCCACCTGTATTCAGCTTATTTCTTTGTTTGCATAACCACATTTAAAGCATAATTCCTGCTTTACAGTTGTTTGCTACTAAAGCTTTGAAAGAACTGGACATACATAACACGTACCACTACATTTCTACCTATTTGTGAAACTGAAGGTTTTCTAGTAAGAGCCAGAAATTAACTCTGATGAATCAGGTGATGCAACATAGGTATCAAGCCACCAAGTGGCTGCCAAAACCTACATAGAGAGTAAGTGCTGAGGCTGTGAGCAAGCACTGGAGAATATGCTTAATTTTAAGTGTGTAAGTAATCCCCTGGAGGTGGGTTGAACTAATAATACAGTTACTCTTCTGTATGTTCTTAACTACCCAGAGGTTGATGGAAGCATCAGAATTGCTTGCACTCCCAAACCAGAGCAGGAAGTGAGATAACTGAAATAATGTCTAACTGAATGAAAGACTTTTATTGGACAGGAGGACTTCTGTTTCCAGCTGCAGAATACAGGAGTGAGAATTTCATTCCAGGGGGTGTTGTCTCTCCTAAGTGATTATGCAGCCTGACTGGTGCATCACATGGATGATGACTGTGCTTTTTAGGGTTGATGATGCTCATGAACAAGGTGGTCATCTCAGGTGGGAGCAATGAGATCTAGGAGTCACCATCCACCTCTGGAAGATCCTGTGGCAGACATTTTTATGCTCACAAGCTCCTATCAGATACCTTTTGTCCAAGACCTCCCTTAATTGCTTTAGTCAAAGGCTAGGAAAGACTGACTGCTGATGTAGTCTATCCCTTAGCAGACTCAGAGGTCCCCTTATCCCAACGGATTTGGTCCTGAGATCTCTCCCAAATACCAGCGCGGGTTTGAGACTTGACCTGCTTTCATTTTTTTCTCTTTGGCTGAAGAGACTAAATGGATTAACTAACATTCTTGAGTGAAGTCTTCCTGGCAGTTTGTTGAGTCTCAACAAAATGTTGATTCTTAAAGCTGTCTTCACAAGGGAGTTAGTCCTATCTTCTGCCAGCAGGTTGAAATTACCCTCTATGTTTATTGTATTAAAAATAGAGAGAAATAACAACAACAGCAAAAAATACTAAGAGAACAGGGACTTGTAAAGGTGGGTTTTGGTGACTTGAGAGTTTATCCCATAGAGAGTGTATAGTGAGATCTGTAGGGTACAGCAACAGAGAAGATGAAAAGTGCTAGGTCATCCTGTCCTCTTCTCAGGCATATGCATATCCCCTTGGTAGCCCATGAATGCTTTGTCCCTGAGTCACGCTGGTTGGGGGAGAGGCTGTTAAATATGCAAGAGGAAACACAAAATATACTTGGGTGCTTTGTCTTCTAAAATTTTCACTATTCCCCCACACTAGCTATTTTTGGTGAGTAGGTTTGAACATGTCAAGCAGTATATAAACCATGTGCTAGGCATTATTATTGTTGTTTTATTTGCTGTTAATGTATTTTTAGTAAGCACTGGGACTTTTCTTCCCTTTGGGAAGCTATTGTACATTCTCATAGATTTCACTGTCATAGTTTTTACTGATAGCTTATATTTTCCTTTCCTTAATTGCTGCCTGTTACTTCTTCTTGTGTCCTCTTGTACCTAATTATAAATGTTACAACATCAATTTAGGAAAAATATCAGGGGAGGTTTCACAAGGGTCAGTGCTGATCACAATATTGTTTAATACTTTCCTAAACAATATATACAGAGCAATACAATTTGCAGATGATGCCAAATTAAGAGGGATCATAAACACAGTGGAAGGCAGAGAGAGAGAGATAACAAAAGGATATTGAGAGTTTAAAGAACTGTGCAAAAATTAACAAGATGAGATTTAATTTAGATAAAATACAAGGTCATACACTATGGGAGAGAAATACCAACTACAAAATGGAAAATGCTGGTTAGAAAACAGCAATAATGGTGATATATTTTACATTTATGTAGCTTCTTTCATCTTACAGAGTCCCAAAGAGCTTTACAAATTAAATAAATTAATGTAGAAATGACACATAAGGATTATTTTATTTTCCACGGAGACACCTCCTCTGTTGGTGCGGAATATGACAGCTATTCAACCAAACTCTGCAGTGGTGTGCAACAGTTCAGGACAAAATATTACAGGTCCCCTTGAAATGGCAGTAAAAGTTAACGGAAGCCAGTATTTGTGCAGCAGGGCACTGCTTAAAACTGTTCCTCTGATGAAAACTGCCAGAGCATTTTTTTTATTTTTTTTTTAAGCTGCAGATGATCAAGATCTTGGTTTTACATCTGTCTTTACTGCAGTAATGCAGAGATGAGCCCACTGGCTCATGGGGAACACCGACTGCGTGAGAGCTCGTAGTGTGAGACAGTTGGGAAAAGAGCTGTGGGATTTTTTTCTTAATGGAATAGACAAATATATATGACCTATGTATTAAAAAGTATATAATATTATCTGTAGTTGAGGGCTATTCATTTTTACATGGACAGGGAAGTGTAACTGGAGGATGCGTAAAACTGGTGATGGGAAAGACAGACGCACTATGCTGAACTGGGGGTTTTGGGGTCTGACCAAAAGGGACATTTGAAGAAGATGGAAAACATAAATGAAGATGAAGTAGAAGGACAAGATGGAATGGGATAAATTACACAGAAAAGGCAACAGGAGAGGCTAGGGTTAGTGTCCATAATGCCTCAAATGTTACCCACCATGTTCACATTCTTGGTTGAATATACTTTAAATGGTGGCCTTTCAGAAAGCCACAGCAGAATTGTGGGACAATAGCATTTTTTATTTTCCCTGTCCTGCTAACTGTGGGCAATATTATGAGCATGAAAAAAGGTTTTGAATTTATTCACTGCTGTGTATGTATGTGTGTGTTTGTCTCATGGTGGAGGCACATTGCAAGTTGTGTGGAGGGACATCTAAGGTGCCATCTAAGAAGCCAGTGCAATTTTTTTTTTTTTCTTAAGGTCCTGCTTCATCACAGAGTTGCCAGCGGCACAGTGTAACTGCTCTGATGGAGGGGTCTGCACGCTCGGTGCTTGCCAGCCCTAAGTTTCTGCAGAGATGGTCCCCAGAGGGACAGATGCCAAGAAGCGTGTGGCTTGGAGGGGGTTGGTGCATGCTGCCATGTGGGCTCATCCTGCTCTCCATGGAACGAGAAGCCTTTGCAATATCCAGGTCTGATAGCCCTGATGCGAACTACACAAACTCAGGCCATTCCCTGGGTCACAGGTGTCCTGTGAAACGGGTATGTCTCTAGGAAGGAATGACTCAGAGCTATTTCAGGTGTCACTTTGCACAGTTTGCCCTACCAGGAGGGCTTTTCTCTTAGCGATGGTGTGTGTCTGTCCCTCTGAATATAAATTTAGTGCTTTTACCTGAGAGTCTGTTTGTCAGATTTGCCTCTCAGCAATGGCACATGGTAACATGTGACTAAAAGCTAGAAGAATTGGAAAGGGCATTTTTCTGAGAAAACTTTTGCAGTAACTGTTTGAACCTCTGTGTCTTGGATCTGCCACTTGTGATTTTTCTTTACTGGTCAGCAAATAAAAAAGAGGTAGAATTTGTTCTCTTCCTGCCCTCCCACCCCCTCAAGTATTTTCTGTGCTCAGTTGGCAATGGGAAATTCCCACACTTGTTTGACTATTTTAAGGTCTGGTGAGATGCTTGGATGTTTAACTGCTTGTGCTGTATAAACCTGCAAAGTGAATTTAAACTGACATCTCAGTTTGGGATTTTCGGGTTTTTTTATATGTATTTGTACTCCAGCACTTGCTTAATATTTTTGGTGAGCATACCCAGTGTGGCCTGTTGCACAGGGGCCAGCTGCTACTGCAGGCTTACCTAGAGGGTGGAATTCACTGGGCCTGATTTTCCACCAGCCTATCCCTTGTGTCACTACTCACAGCTGTGCAGAATGCCACCATTGTTCTTCAGCAACAGTTTCACATCCATTTTGCGCAGGAATGAGTGACTATAGAGGATGCAAGCCGGTGGAAAATTCACCTTGTGTTCTGTGCTCCATCTCAAGCGAGGCACGAGCCAGCACCCTCATGGTCTGCTGACTGTAAATCTCGTACTTGTAGATGAGCTAAGAAGGAGCCTCGCCATGACTAAGCTGGTGTGGATCACACTAAGCTTACTTCAGCTAAAATAAACTCCCTTTTTTCTTATGGATGCGTCCCTCCTCTTTCCATGTGGCTGGATGTTGGGCTGCGCGCAGAGTCCCTTGCCGCCAGGCTCCACAAGTCTTGGAAGAACTGCACTTTGGGGTTACTGCTCCCAGCCACAACAGGAATGCTGGCTTTGGGCAAAAAGAATTCAAGATGGTGCGTTTCAAATAAGTGATCTCAGGAAGAAGGGGCTGAGTACTAGTCTGTTATGCTTTTAAAGTATGTTAGCTCGGTATTCAAAATCCTTGTTGGCTGTGCCTGTGTGTGGAGCAGCTCAAGGTTTGCTCAGTTTTGGAGAGAGCAAGCACTGCCCTTAAAAACTAAACCCTGCTCTTGAAGATCTTTTGAAGGAGCTGTCAAGCCAGCATCTCATTTGCTTTTTATTGTATGTGAGCAGTAGTTAAAACCAGAAAGGGGAGAAACCAGGCAGTTGAAGGACAGACTCTCTCTCCCCTGGTGCTGTAGAAGCTCCTGCTTCAGTCTGCTGCCATTTTGCTTGAGAGAGCTGGAGTGCTTGAGTTATGGTGACATCTATTAGAATTCAATTAGTGGTAGTTCACTGACCCAAATTAACATTCTTTGTTAAACTCAAGTCAGTGTATATGTATGCTATTTCCAGGCCAAACGGACCTGCATAGCAAAGAGCTCCGAATCTCTGAGCTTGTTGGCAGTGTCTTAGTAACTGGATTCAGAGCACAAGCTTATCTAATGCCAGCGCTTTAGGCTGGCTAATAGAATTGCACATGTCTGTGGTTTGTAATTAAACTGTGCAGAGCTCTGACGCGAAGTGAACGGGGAGAAGGAGGACGATGGAGGACACGCCGGGGACCTCCTTGCAGCCTCCCGGCTCCTCTCCTCTATCCTCTGCCCCAGAGTGTGTTGGAGTTGGTGGTTCTCCAGTGGCAAAGGCATCCTGGCACCTGGGGTGGGTTGGAATATTTTACCCTCACTTTGCTGCTTATTTGAAACCCTTCACGAGCTCCTGACAGCATCAAATCTGCCCAAGACCCAGATTGGGTGTTGTTGGCTTTCATGCTGGGGCTACGTTAACCCACCCCTCTCATCCACTAAACTTCTTGGGTGCTCCATCCGTGCATCGCCAGGTTTGTCCCAGTGACTTTGGCAGCTCCTTGCACAGTCAGACATTTCTGTCACAGAAGGGATACCGTTGCAATCAGTAATGCCAGTCAGCATCAGCAGAGGAAACTGAAGGAAATTCCCACTTTGTTCCTTTACCATGGTCTGTCTGTTTGGTGACTTGAAATAGTCCAGGCTGTCCTTGTGGTTGGGG
>NW_009696204.1:13864-18902 GCF_000703405.1 Apaloderma vittatum | reverse complement strand
TCCCTACAGCTTTTTTATTTTTTTTTAATAAAACCCCCCCTACTTCGAAGTACTTACCTGCAACTTGGGTTTTGGGTGTTTTTTTTTTATGTGCTAAGAATGAGTGTCACTGGCTACAACTGACTGTGATTTAATTTGAAAAGAAAATATGACTTATTAGCAAAAAGTTGTTAATGATTGGTTTTTAAAGGGGGAAAAAATCTGTTTAAGGTATTTTGATGCAGACTCTACTTCTATGTTGACATTTACAATAAGACAGTGGGCAGAGACATGTTAGTCTGGATCTGTTCCCATGTGTCATTTCGACTAGTTTAAACTGTCACTGAGCATCTTAGAATAGTCAGCTTCGTGTGTCTTGCAGATATCAGTCATTATATTTCACATTTTAATTTTAATGGTGACTGATGTACATGTCAAGAATGTTGAGGCATTTGGGCATTGAACTCATGGAATTTTTTTCTCATTTAATAGTTTTTTGTCTCAAGATACAGTTAACGATTATAAGACTAAATTCACTCTTGGTGCAAGTGAATGTTTCTTCTGTGTATGGATTTGAATTTGACCTATAGAGAGCAAGTGCTTTGTGGGATGCAGTGATTTCCTTTCATTATCTCTGCCTATTTTCTGTTTGATAACGTAGGTATACACATTTTAAATTTCAATACACCAATCTCTATGAAAAAAACAGCTAAATACATGTCAGGTGCCATAGAGAAGATCTTTCTGATGCTGACTGTGCCTAGTACAAGTTAAAACTTCAGAAAATCTGTTTCCAGTATACTTGAAGGCATTTACTTATCAGCAGCACAGATGGCACTTGAAATGCTGAATAATAATTGTTAAGAGCCAAGGTAAACGATGGTGCAAATGTAAAAGCAGACACAGGAATTAGAGTCTATGTGGACCAAACCACTTATATAGACAGGTGATAACATTTGTGTATGCAAACTCTGCTTTACTGCTGAAACGATCAGCTAATGTGCTTATTTGCGTGTATGAGTATTGGGCAGGTAGGGCAGCTGGTTACAGAGATGAAGAATGAAATGTCCAGGTTGTACTATAAATGCTGTCCCTGGTTGGAAGTGACAAGTAAGGGTATGTGCTTAATAGCCATGGATGCTCCTACCTTTAAGGCACTATAATTTAACTACTTTTTGATTGCCTCAGGTCGCACCTGTTTGGGCTGCAAAATCTCTGTGCCCCACACAAGAGTTTCTTCAGCCTTCGTAAGCCTTCTGCTGGTTCTGGTGGCACATTGTGGCTTGGGGACAGCATGCCTCTGGTGAAAAAAACCACCCAGCCCAAGTCAGTATTGAATTCAGCATCAGGTTAAATGACACCTGACCATCCCCTTGCTTATGCTTTTTTTAATATATGTTAATATTTCAATGAAACCTCTGTATCTGATTTCTCGTAAAGCCACTCCTGAAATGTGGAAATGCTGCAAGTTTTGTAAGTGCTGTGGTGTAGCAGTTGAGGAGGCTGACCTCAGCAAGCCAGTGGGGCTGCGCGGGATCCAGCTCTGGGCAGGGGGGCTGCAGGAGGACTGCCCACTCGCTCAGTCTCTTCGAGGTCTGCTTTGAGTTTTTGCTGGAGATTTGGGCTGTGGTTATACTGAGGCACCGCAGGGACTGAGTGCCTCTGTGGTGCTTGCTGCATGCCCATGGACCCTGCGGGCAGCCTTTGCCCCCGGTAACAAGAGGTGACAAGAAGCAGAGGGGAGGATATGGAAGTATGAGGAAGCTGTAAGCATGTGGGGAAGCAATAAGCGTGTTGGGAAGCGTGATGGATGGCGGTATCAGTTCGCTAGCAGCTTAACTCTTTTTTTTGTAGACTTCATAATAAAGGCATTTGTCTGAATCTCAGCTGATGCTGTACACTGCAGCCTGGAGGTGGAACCTGAATTGTGCAAAACCCCACAACGTTAATGATGAAGATTTTTTTTATTATGCTTTTTTCTGATATCAGAGGATCGTATTTCCTGCCGTATTTTTAGGATTAAACCAAGAACAGGTCCTGCTGCAAAGACAGCATCATTCAAAGCCTGTAGCTGACCACTGCGCTCAGCAGCACTGTGTTAGCTCTTGCTTAACATCGCTGTTTCTTCTAACTTTGGCCAGTTGACCTCAAAAGCTGTGAAAGCCTCCTTCTTCCTTTTCAGCTCTTTTCTGGTTGTTCATCACTTTACTGCTGCCATCTGACCCCTTTCATCTGTGGATTCCTCATCTCTCTCCTCATCAGCACTAGCAGCCAAACTTCAAATCTGCGTTTGGAGAATTTGTTCCTACTGCTGTCCACTCTCCTCTTCTGAGACAAGGAGGGACGGTGCCTTATATTGCTCTCTGCCACAGGTTTCTGTTGCCATGACCAGCATGTAGTTCCCCCCGCTAGTGGCATGTCTGTGGTGGTATAACAGAGCTTGACTGTAATAGGGAATGAAAATGTTTCTTTTAAAGAGTTTGTTCACAAAGAATTTGTTTTTCGTGTTATGATTGGTTTACAGATTAAGTTTTCTTTCTTTAATTTATAAATGAAACATCTCTAATATGCTTTTGTCTCCATTTCTCATTCCTATACATATTCGCATCAGTAGAAAAAACACAACTTTGAATTGCTGGAATTAATGATGTTTGCGAGACATTTCTGCTTCTGGTTTTAGTCCAGTTTGGAATATGCAACAAAGCAAATGGACATTCTGTGGCAGAATATTTTTTTGTTGTTGGATTTACATGTGATATTAAAAAAATCAGTGTGCATAGAGTAGATAAAATAGCATTTTAGTACTCTGTTGGCTACGTTCTCTTCAGAGGTCGATATAGAGTGGCATTTGCTCTGTGATGCAGAAAATAATCTGTTAAAGAAAAAAGATACGTACATCTGTAACCTACACTTTAAAAAAAAGCTTCTAGACTAGCAAAGAACAATAATATGTGACATTGAGACTGAAGAAGAATTAATAAAACGTTGAGAAAGTTTTAAATAAAAAAGTTAAATAAGGGAAATGCAGTCAGCTTCCTTCATCAAAAACCCTAACAATAATGAAATAGTTTGTGCATTTTGTTGCTTTACTTGGGTTAGAAGTTCTCTTCAGAATTTTGGTTTTACACCAAAATTTAACAGTCTCAAGAGCATATTAATGCTACGTGTTTGTGTAATTTGCATTTTAAGTTTATCAGTGAACTGACTAATGTACTCTTAAAAGGCTTTGTTTGGGAAAAAGTCAATATATGAAGCCAATAGAGCTTTGAGAGTTTGTGCCACATGCACATTCACACATAGAAAATCATGTTATCAATTTTCATTTGACTTTTAATCAATTACAGTGACAAAGAGATGATTTGAAGTCAATTTTCTGTAGGTGCTCAATTAGTGTTTGATCACAGATATTTACTCTGGTGACTGCTTTCTTTTACAAAAAGCCATGTAGAACTAGGTTGCAGAGACTGGTGCTTCTCATTTTCAGGTGATTAGCAGGTTTTTGTCTAGTTTACTGCTTTTAGCAGCATGAGGGATGTGCTTCTGCTGGGATATTACTGTGTGGGAACCACTTAAGATAAACATGGAATTTAATAATGAAGCCTGGCGTTGACTTAGAAGTGTTGCTCTTTAAATGGAGATGCTCCTTCTCAGTGATCCAGCGCTAAATCAGTTCTCAGAACAACAGACTCCTCCATCCCATCTGTTTAGATTTGTAAAGTGTACGCTAACAATAGCTTTTGACCAAAAGAACATTTTGATTCCTACTTATTTTTAAGGAACAAAAGAATGTTTTGATTCCTACTTATTTTTAAGGAGCAGAATACAAAAGAAGAAAAAGCTGTGAAAATAAAAGTGAAAAATAAGATGCAAGGGTTCTTTGCAAGAGAGTCAGAGAATCAATCTTGAAAGCATTTCTTTTTTCTTTTTTTTCATTATGCCCTTTCTTTATTTATCAGCTGTTTAAAATAGATAGGCCGACTTTTCATTCTCTATTCATAGGGGAGCAATTCCTGAGACCACATAGCAGGCACGTGTGGAAAAGTACTCTGTCTTCTTTTGGATTCCAGGGATGGGATTCAGGATGTTGTTTTGATGCTTAAAATCACATAAGCCCGAGCTTAAGACCAGATTTTTGAAGTGGTCAGTGCCCTCAAATGCAGCCAGATTTTCTAACAGCGCAATTCTTATTTAAATTCTAGTATGGATTGCCAGAGAGCAGGTGCTAAATGCTGGGATTTTTTATTTGTTTGAAATCTGTGTGTTGGAATAAGAGATGGAGGACACTGAACATCACTGAGAATCCAGCCATAGAAAAATACTGCATAAAATGCAAACCATAACACACAAAACCCAAACCCATCATATAAATCAGCCTAAATCATCAAAGCGATAGATCAAACAAATGCCTCAAAATTCGATTCTCTCTCTCCTGTCATTCTCCCCAAATGCTTTGCATAATACCCTGAAGATCAGCAAACAGATTTTGCCTGGTATGCAGTAAAGTGAGGAATGCATTTTATTGAGGGACCATGGAATAAAAGGACCTACCAGAAGCCTTGGCTGTGCTAAACTGAGGTTGTAATACTGGTGCCATTGCAAAGAGAATATATGAGGCGTGGGTGTGTATGTTCAGTTAGATTTTGGTCATTTATTCTTAGTTGTACTTAAGGCTCACTAATTTAAGAAACCTTTTCTCCTGATAATCCCTGAATCATGACTGTATAGGTTGAAAAGAACAGTTTATATACAGTCTACAGCTACGTGAAAATTGATAGATAGTTCTGATAAATAAATTTGTAATGCCTCATAATAAAACTACTACGTCATGAAAATACTAATGGGTTAAGTTCCCTGAATTATCAGACTCAAAGTATTTCAGCTTGTATTTTTTGAGAATTGCCTTCCCCTCTCTCCTCACAAAAAAAATAGTGCTAAAGCACGTATAAAAGTAGGAAACAAAGCAGAAGAAGAGGCAGTTAACTGCTCATTTCTTGGGGAAATATGGAAGAATTCTACATAACTGATAATTACTTGATTTTTTTGTTAAGGAAACACTCTT
>NW_009696204.1:0-13833 GCF_000703405.1 Apaloderma vittatum | reverse complement strand
CACTCTTTCTTTAGCAATATTTGTAAGATTTTTTCCATCAGTTATATTGGGATTTGATCAGTTGTACTGGGATTTGATTTTGATAAAGGCTGTGGTTTTCCACAGATCTACTCGCACACCAAGGTGGTGAGACATCTGGTTGGTGTATCCAGATGTGTCCCCAAATCCTTTTTTGGAAAGGAGACGGACTACCCGGCTGGACTCCCCTGTTTGACTCACTGGGTGCAAGAGGAGGGCAGGCTCTGTGCAGTGAGAGGTTGTTCGGCCTGGGGAAGAGAAGACTCCACGGAGATCTTATGGCAGCTTTCCAGTGCCTGAAGAGGGCCGCAGGAAAGCTGGAGAGAGCATGTGGTGATAGGATGAGGGTCTATGGTTTTAAACCAAAATAGATTTAGATTAGATGTTAGAAAGCTCTTTACGATGAGGGTGGTGAGACTGGAACAAGTTGCCCAGAAAAGTTGTGGATGCCTCATCCCTGGAAGTGTTCACGGCCAGGCTGGATGAGGTTTTGAGCAACCTGGTCTAGTGGGAGGTGTCTCTGCCCATGGCAGGGAGGCGTGAACTAGATGATCTTTAAGGTCCCTTCCAATTCAAGCCATTCTGTGATTCTGTGATCTGCAGCCATTTGTACCCTGACCCTTCTTTGAAATTTTCCTCCATGACCTCTAAATTCCATTCATCAGCATATGCAAATTGGACTTGTGTATGATCTGCTTTTTTTCAGTCATTCATAAAAATTAGACCTAGTGAATGGTGATAGCTGAGTCCAATATTTAAAAGATGGTGTCTTCAGATGGCAAGAGGTGGAAAAACATTGCCTTGGCCATTCCTGTGCCTTCATTGTCTAAGAATAGAAGCTGGGGAGCTAATCAGATCTTTGTGCAATGCTGGTTTTATCTTACAAGCCTCCCTTTCAATGCAAACCCAACATGCTATACTTACCTCTTGTATTACACTGTTTTCTTAGAGCGTTTTACTGTGTTTTGTCATTTAATGGGATAATCTGAGGATCTGGTTCACCTCCAACATGACATGAATACCTCTCTCTTGATTTTTAATCTCCCTTTCTATTCAAGTAAATAAGAATTATTTGTATCTCAGGAGGAGAATCAGAACCTGGATTACTGGAGTTTTTTGGCTCCAGTTCTATTTTACAGCTTAATGTATCTTTTTGAAAATATAATACATGGCAACTTTGTCTCCAGTAATTGTTGGGTAGAAGACAACTCTTCTGGTACTAAATTGCAATCTGCTCGAGGGCTGAGATTTTTCTGCAAGAGTGGATAAAGTCTGCTTGCCTTGTCTTTCTTTCTTTCTGCTACTTTACTACAGAAGAAAGTGCTCCCAGTAATGTCTTTTTCACTATCCTTTCCTTTTCTATTTGTCAGTTTGGGCTAGAACATGAAGAATAAATTAGACAGTCGGGGTGAATCTACTCTACTGGGAAAGGCCTGGTTAAGTCTGGAGATAATGATGGGTTTTGTAAAACTTTGAAAAAAAATGTCATTATGCATGAACCTATAAATCTGAAAGTATCAAGTGAGCTTTATATAAAATATCACTTAGCAGGAGAAGAAAGGATATTTAAATACTGTCTGAAATTAATGATAAGGGATACCTGGAAATCTTCACAACAGAAAGCTATTGCATTCTTTGCTGCTTTACCTTTGTATTGGAATAAATACTCCAAATAAATTTAGCCCGTGTGATTAGGAGGCAGTACATCTTCAGCATTTCCATCAGAATTCACCCTTTCCAGTTGTCCTTGTTGCTGGCATCATCAGTGAGGTGACGAGCCACTCGCTCCAGCTGACATGGGATGGAGGGACAGAAGGACACTTTATGGAAGGGAGCTGATCCCAGGAGTGACCAGGAGTGGCCCAGAGCTCCTCCGTGGCACTCACGTTTCCTCTGCAGCTTGAATTAATTCTCACCTGCCTTTCCAGCGGATGGTGGTGGACCCTTCATGGCAATCGGATTTGTAGTGAGGCTTCTGTCTGCCTCCCTCTTGTAGCAGTCTGACTCTTAAGAAGGGGATGCTTAATTTGAAAAATGGTTTATTTTATAGAAATCCCAACCAGCGTAATGTTTATTAAAACAGCCGTAAAATTCCTTGCTTACCACACAAAATTCAGCTTGATGATGGTAGTGTTGTAATTTTGATTATTATAAGTACACAGCAACTGATTTAACAAAGAAATAAATTTAAATAACACGTTCCCGGCCTGCGGCTGTGCAAGAAATACGGGTCTTGAAAGCTAATGCTGGAGTGGGCACAGGGATCCCCAAAAGACTGCACAAGCCTTCAGCTTGAGATTCCTCGTCTGAATTCAAGCTGAATCTGATGGCTTTGTAGCAGTTTGGATAAACCAAAGTAACAGTGTTAAGTCCATTTTCTTCCTGTACCCGTAGCTCCAGTAGGCAGCCTTCAGGAGAAGCCTCCGAAGGGAGCTCTAGCGTGGAATGGGAACGGGGCTGAACTTCCCCCCACTCCTTGCAGCAGGGATGTTGTTTGCAGCTGTAGGGAGAGATTTCTCATCAGTGCTGCGTAGGTTTCCTGGGTACATTTGGGATGTGAGACCCAGGGTTGCCATTCCTGCAGGGAGCCAGAAAGCTGTGAGCCCACGTGGGAAGGGTTGGAATGGCACCGGGGATGATTGTCAGCACATTTTCAAAACGCTGGGTGGTACAGCTAGTGATTGCGATCAGAGATATTAAATGCTTTTAAAATGATCATTTCACATTTTTAGTGCCATTTTATTGTGTTTTCATTAGAAGAATAAAGGTCAGTATCCTGGCAGGACATTACATTGCCAGTCCTGGGCTCTTCAGGACTCCTTCTCTAACTATTTATTGCTTTTAGTCTGCTGAAATTCATGTGAGAGAGAGCAAATAGACGCATCCTGAGTAAAAGTTAGATGTAGCACATGCCGTGGTGAACGGATGCCTTTTAATTTTGGAGATTACATCAATCACATGAATGTTATTTGGCCTAGCATGCGTGTTTGGAGCAAGCAGGCCATGAATATTTAAAAGAATGGACCACAGATGAGAAGCCTTCAGGAGGCTGACAGTCTAACAGGTATTTGCATGTACCACAACATTTCCGTATAAATACTGCAACAGAACCAGTAGCCACCCTCCTAAGTCAAACTAGTTGTATTAGATTAATTGTGTGCAAATGTTGTGCAGCCCTTGGTTCCTCAGTCTGCTTTATTAATACCCTGCTCTGTTAATCCTCACTCCTGTTCTGCTTTCGAACCTACTGTCTTTCTGTCCTCACAAGAAAAGTTCTGCCCAGGTGCAAAAGTGGGATAAATACCTGACTGAGAGTTAGGCTCAGAGCAGAAGCTGCCTGTTTTGCCCTGCAAGGGCCAGCAGCATCCCCTGGAGACCAACAAACCCCAGCTCTACTATCACCTTTTTTTCTAGGAGTCATGCAGGTTGTTTTGCATAGAATCACAGAGTCACAGAATGGCCTAGGCTGGAAGGGACCTTAGAGATCATTTAATCCAACCTCCCTGTCATGAGCAGGGATGCAGTTGACACAGTCATCTAGGAAGGATTCTTACTGTGTCTTGGCACAAAAATCGATGTGTTTCCGTATAACCATGAGCAGAGGTTTGGAGCATCAAGGCACAGCAGAAAGGCTGCGAGCTGGAGAGCTGACACCTGAGCTGTACTACGATGCTCAGACCCGGTTGCCGACCCAGCTTGACCTTCAATGTATAGACATAGCCCAGATAGCTAAGTCTACCCAAATCTTTGCTTGGACCAACAGCATGTCTACATCATCTTAAGTGTCCTAATCTCAGGGCTTGCTTTCTTTCTTTCCTCCTTTATGTTCTGTTTGTTTGGTTGGGTTTTTTTAAAAATATGCATTTTTATGACTAGTTAGTTTTTCTCTCCATTTTTGCTGAACCACTGCTTCATACGCTACTTCAT
The DNA here is from genome assembly GCF_000703405.1 of Apaloderma vittatum. NCBI lineage: Eukaryota > Metazoa > Chordata > Aves > Trogoniformes > Trogonidae > Apaloderma > Apaloderma vittatum. The sequence continues at coordinate 9,888 of NW_009696204.1, read as the reverse complement.
CCTGTACCATCTGCACTGTATTTTTCTTAGCTGCTTTGCCTGTAACTACACGCAGGAGAAAATATCCATCTGTTAAAGGCTGAGGTATTAGACAGAGAGAGAGACAGTTTTAAATAGGTATTACAAGCACGTCAAACTGAGTTAAACAGAGAAGATTAGACAAAAAATGTCCCAGGAAAATCTGGGTGGCATTTTATTCCCATCAAAACATGAAAAATGATCAAAAGAGAGGTGGAAGGAAAAGTCTGTTTAATCTGAAGATTCTCATTCTAGTTAGATTTCTGTTGTGCTCCCAAAATACGATGATCTAACCATGACATGAAGAAGATGATGTGCAATCGACTGTATCAACAGTTTCACAGATGTTTATTTGAAGTTTAATGTTAATGAAATGCAAAGATGTGCCTTGTACATTTTTTTCTTTCCCTCCTCAAGTCCCAGTTTTCACATTTGGTCTTCTAATGCTGGAATTCATTTATCCCATTTAGTACCTGAAGAACAACAATCTTCAGAAAGTGATTTCAGGAATCACCGCAGAAGGAGTCCTGTGTTTAAGAGGGCCCAGGACAGAACATGGGGAGAAGTTAAAAATGAGTGAGCCTTTAGGACAAAAGGTCTGTTTTGGGGTCTACTGGAAAAATCTTACGCTACAGCTTACAGCCTGGCAGGGTTAAACTCCCTTGTCACCAGGACTGAATTTATCGTTATTAAAAGTACTAAGTAACATGTCATTGCCTTTGTAGCTGTGAGAGATAATTGCAGGCTCTATACTTTAAGGAAACAAACTGAAGGAAAAGACTATTTGCATACACCAGGAACATGCACAGATTAGCTTCAGCTGGCCTGTTTATACTGTCAGCCTGTATTATATTGGAGATTAGATAAATGTACATAAATGTTAGGCATAACAAATACTTGGCAGTGTTTCTCTGTCCTTGCATTATGCTTTTTGTAGCCCGTTACAGGACTTGCTTGAGAAGTCTGGGAACGTAGAGGTGTTTAACTCCTTCGGGTCACTTGCAGTAAAAGACTGCTCAAGCGAAATGATGTCTTAATAAGCAACAATTTTGGTTGTATTATTTCCATCTGCGTATTCAAGTTGGAAACCGCTGCAGCTTAAAAACTACAAACCATTATCAGGATGGTATTTCATTGTTGCTGTTGCTTTCTTTGTACTTACCAGTTTGCATTGCCAAGTTAAGACCATTCGGTTCCTTGTCTTTCGCAAGTAACTGATCCATTTACGTTGTGAACTGGGAATAATAAAATCTTAAAGATCTTAGTGGTCAGCACTGTCTATTAAAGTATTTAGCATTATATTTTGTAATTTCCTTCTCTGTATTTTTTTATTTTATTGCATTGATTTTTCTTCTTTTTTTAATGACATCAGAAGGGGAAAAAAAAGTAGAAATACAGAGTATGTTTGTCTTAGTGGCTGAGTATGAGAGCTGGGTGGCCTGGAGGCAGCAGGGACAGATTCTTTTGTCTCTCCCTTGGAGCCAGGTGTCTCCTGTTCAGAAGGAGCATCCTCAGCACCTTGACAGAGTAAGGCACTGTTAGGTTAGGACAGGGCTAGGAGGTCAGGGCATCTTTTCCACCTTTTTTTTTGTTTGTTTCTCAAGATTTCTCTTGCATAAGGTAATAATGATTGCTCATCATCAATTGCACAGTTTAAAATTTAGCATGTGCCTGTTTCTCCATGTGTAGATTTCAGAGCGGATTACATAAGTTTGTGTATTATCAGCTCATGCAAACTAGTGCACAACAAGTTAGACTTTGTTTTTTTGAAAATGGCCTGAATTTTTGGCTGGCCAGTTGTGGACATCTGTTGCAACTTTTTTAGAGGCCCAAACATGCCCCAGCTGCTATTGCTCCAACAGTCAGCACTTACAATACTAAATTAAATTTTATTACTCCAGTACTTCATCTGGTGTCTGGACCACCAAATGAATCCTGGGGTCTCAGATCCAGTGCCATGAAACCCTCATGATCTGTGGGGAATTCGTTGGAGAGCAGGAGCACCAGCTTCACAGGCACAGTAGCAGAGTGATGGTGTAGAAAAAGAGGAGACATATACCTTGTGAAGAAAGAAAAGCAAGAAAGTATTGAGAAATGAGATTCCAGAGAGAGAAGAATGTAATTTCATTGCTGTGTTTAGACAGATTTGTTCAAATATTTGCAAGTCAAAATGAATGTATAAACAAACTTGTGCATTTTGGGCCTTGATAGTCTTCAGCCATCCATGATATGAAGACCTGGGAAATATTTCTACTGGATGTATTAACCTCTGTATAGGAAACTTAAGACCACAACTGGTAGTCTCACTTTGATAGTAGTCATTCCTAAACTCCTTAGAAATAGAGGCTGAGAGGGATCTGTGGACTGCAGGTTGGAAAGCACTGTTTCAAGTGCTCTGGCTAATTACAGAGCTGGCAAATGCTGAATCTCTAGAAATATTTCAGCTTGGGAAACTTCAGATTGCCTAAATAAATAATAAATACTTCTGAGCTGCATGGAGGTTTTCTTGTGGAGCTGTGGACTATCCGTGTAACCATATACTGTGAAAAGCTCATTCACCTGGAAAGATTCGAAGCTAGAGTGAAACCTCCTCTTAGGTCCTGCAGTCTGGATGGAGCCATCGTTTGGCTGGTTGCTCTCCCTTGTGCCGGACCACGTGTTACATACTCGTCATCCGTCCAGTTCCTTCCTCTGCTTCGTTTTTCATCTGTCTCCTTTCCTGACTCTCACTGTATGTAATCACTGTACAGTGAGACAAAAAGTGGTACGATGTTCCATGATGTAAATTGGTGCTTTTAATGTGATTTCCCTGCTGAAGCTTATTTTGTTTGTTTACTTGCACTATGTCTTGATTGATCATGTTCTTTCTCTGGAGATTGTCCAAGTAGGTGTGTTTTTTCCTGGCTATTTGGTGTACATTTTCATACATATTTTAAACTGTTAGACACAAAGCATATGAAGCTTTAAATGGGATTGCCTCATCAACAGTTGTTTCTGAACCTTCAGAAATGGGGTATTTTGTCTTGTCATGTTAGCAGCTTGTTGCTGTAGACAGGGAGGATGACCCATGCTGTGATCATCCAAAAGAGATAATGGCAGGATCTTCTGGAGATTATGTCAATATCTCTGATGTTATTTTCATAGGGTTTCCAAAATGGACAGTATGATGCATTTCTCTGAGTACAATTACACTTATGCTGTCCTGGTATGAGGCAGAGAACTACATGCCCAGGCGTATGTGTGCTCACCTACTGCTTCAAAAGGAGTAGAAGGATGAGCCAACTAGTGACAGTGAAAAATCCAGTTACTGAGGCGTGAAAGGTAAAGTGTGAAGGTAAATACTGTTAGTGCACAGGGCAAGCTTTTGGGAATCGTGACATCATGGCCTGGTTTTGCCACATCATGAACCCAGTGGAAGGGCAGAGCTTGAAATGTGTCTGACGTCTTTGTAGCATAGCGAGATACGCTAAACCTGCTAAATGAGCTATTTTGGGGACAGAGAATGCAGAATGTTAAAATACCATGTAAGTAACGGCATCTACAGATGTTTCCATTTGTACTGTACCTGTAAAATCCAGAAGCTCCTGCTGACTGTAAAATTAATAATAGGCAAAGCCGATGCTAAATGGCCTCAAGAAAAAAGGCACCAAAATCTTAGAAAAAGTCAGGATCAATAGGATACCTCTTGCAGTACAATACCGAGCCTTCTTTCCCCTTCCCCCAAAATAACATTGTCAGTTATACAGCAAAGCTTTTACTTACTTCTGTTAATGGGAAACTGTGATAACGATCTTTGAATAATAGGGGCTTAGAAATAGCAGCTTCTGGGTCCTTATACCAACTTTACCAGTCAATACTGTAGTTTTATTTTCAAGAGGCAGCAGTCCTAGAAGCTGGGAAGGAATCAATGCCACCCAATGTATCTCAAAGGTTTTTAGGGTTTTTGGGGGGGGTTTTTTGCATCTCAGATGAATTATTCAATGCAAATTCAGCAATGCAAGGGAGGAAAAAACAGATTATTTTCTTTTTGAGTTTGCTGATTAGTGAATTGCTTAGTTCATGGAGGATGCCACTTGTGTCAAGTTTCTGTATACTTTCATAGAACTGGAGCACGATACTTACAGTATCTCAAGTGAATGATTTTTCAATTAGCCTGCAGTTCCTTGGCTGTATTCCCTTTGCAGTCCTACGTGGGTAATGTAGAGCAAAAGTTTAAGAAGTTTTGGACAATTTATGGTATTTGGAGAGGCTATTTGTCAGAAAACAGTATCTGCAACAACTTTTATGTTCAATTTTAGTCCTGGGTCTTTTGTTTATTTTTATGGCACTATCTTCTGAGGTGTTAAAGCTAACTTGAAGGTATTGTTTAAAATGAAGCAGGCGGGGGCAGGGGGAGAGAAAGAGGAAAAAAAGATATTTTTTAAAAGATTGAGATATCAGGGGACACACGACTGTTTTTATGATGGAGCTGCAGATGGGAGGGCACTGTGAATTGGTTTACTCTGCCAGCCAAACCGGGAAAGAAAGGAAAGATCAGAAACATTTGAAAATGAGATCATACGGCATGTGAACTATACAGACATCTCGCCCATGTTTTTTTTATGAGAAGTCTTACTGACATTTGAAAAGTAGGGACCTGTTCCCTAGTCTTAAGGTTGACTGACATTTAAGGGCAGCGTAAGGCATGATTTCCTTCCCCTCTTTTTAAATTGAAGTTTTCATAAATCAGGGTGAGGGAGAAGCCTGGTTACATCTCGCAAAGCATTAAGATCTGTGTAGAAATATGAAAAAAGTAACCTGTGACATTTTAAACACTTTGCTGAATCTTGTTTTGTTCTACGTCTAGAGAGACATGGATACAGAGCTGCACTGTGATGCAGAGAGAGAGAACCTGAAAACACTTTAATTTCGGGTCTTTGTCACAGCAACTCAAACACAATTGCACAGAATTATCAATGTTGGGGAAATCTGGGGTAGTTTAGAAGTACTGCTGAAGAAGCTAGTGCTCTGTAAGACCAGGGCAGCGTGTTTTATCTCGGTCCCTAGTGCAGGCTGGCAGCCAGGCTCGCACCAGGGACGGATTCAGGTCTGGCTGCACTGCCTGGCATGGCGGGGCAATACCAGCACCAGCAAAGGACTCTTGGTGGGTGCCAGTGAGATCCAGAGAACAGGCACCTTTCCCTCTGTCACTGAGCCAGCGCCATCACTTAGACAATATTCACCTCCCTGTGTTTTTCTTTGCTAATTTCTCTGCTCTGAGGGGCTTAGGACCCTTCCCCTGAAAGGACAATACCGCAGGGTACTTTATAAAGCCACCCCTGTTTCCTGGCCTCTTTGCTGAGGCTGAGCACCACTTGCAAAAAGCTTAATCAGCTTCAACAGACTTGATGTACAGCCTATACTTACCCCTCAGCAGTGTTTCTTCCTTCCAGCGAAGTCTGAGCTGCAGTTTCAGGGTACTCTTAATTATTTAGAAATCAAAGCTGCTTCTTTGTGAGGTTTTAAAGCCATTCTCTGAAATTGTCTTCTTTCTTTGAACTCCAAGCCAACCTAAAGGGGTCATGTAAGAGCTTAACAAAGGGCTTGATCAGGACATCCCAGGTAATCAAAGTCAAGGTCTTTGACTTAGGCTGGAAACTGGCAAAATACCCTGTGGTGGTGTGAAATCAATTTCTGGGAGAGCAGCATCACTCCACAACTAGTTTTGCTTTCGTGAGTGATTATGGCCCGATGTTGTAATCAGGCACTGAAACAGTTTAGGACAACTGTTTCAGAAAGAGTAATAAAGAGCATCAATGGAGGACATTAATATTTAGGTGGACTCCTGCTAACAGTGTCTGAAGAGGAGTGATGAGTGACATAAAAATTCCCATATTGTAATATGAGTAGCATAGGAGAGCGACTAATGAACTGCGTTGCTTTTATAGCTAAACAGGCTGAGGATAACACCAGTTCTAATACATCTCCACTACACAATTATCATGGAAAGAATTTATATCACTTTTTGTATTTCATTTGCAATATCATGTATTGCATTTGTGTGTATGAATACTGGTTTCTTGTGTGCTGAGGAACAAAAGCTCACCAGCTCAGTTTAATATTAATTGTATGTATTTCTTTATAATCTAGAAATCTTTCTACATTTGCATTTTAAAAGCACCTGTTAACAACTTAGTAAGCCTTTTTTCACCAACATAAATGGCTTGCATATTTCTGTTGCTATTACCTTTTAAAAATAAACACCAGAAATACAGGGCAAGATTCTTTGCTGCTCCAGCATTAGCCAGCATTGAGTGGGAGGACCATCAGGGAGCTATTTATGACACCCTGCCTCTCAAGCGATTACTGCTCAGGACACCAAATAAATGGTAATAGCTTCAGGGTTTCTCTGATAGAAGGGCAGCCAGCTGCAGTCCTAGTTGAGACTGTCAGTTTGCAAAATCCAGGGACACCCTTCCCCTCCCTCCCTCACATGATTTCCCTCTCAATAAACTGCTCTCAGATTTTGTTCATCTTACCATCATGTAGCAGATTCGTCCTTTTCCACTGAAGCAGCTGAGGTTCCTGTAGAGAGACACGTGTGTTAGCCTAATATTGATTCAATGCATTATACCTTTTGTATGCTTGTTGTCAGGCATATTTCTTCATCTTCTAAATAACTCCACGGAGGATGCTCCCAGCAGCACCCACAGTGAGCAGGATTAAGTCCTGACACAGCAGAACTGAGCTGTGAGCCCAGTGGTCTTGGGGTGCATCGTCTGGCTGGCTCCTGTGTCTCCCAGGACAGTGATGAAGCCAGAGGATGCAGTAGCTCTGTGGTAGATGTCTACCACCTCTATGACCTTTTTCAAGCATAGTCTAAGAGCTGAGTTCCAGTCTGGAAGTGTTTTCCAGGTTTCTAGTGAGTATTTAATGATATTTGACAGTATTATTAAGTGTCTTGAGAAGAAGAAACCTCTAAAGCCTTAGGGTCTGTGTTCAAAACCTACCGAGCAGAGAAAAGTATTCTGGATCTCACGCTTTTTTACTGAGTGGTTTAAACTTTAAGCCCTTGATGTCAGCCTCTGAAGTTTTGTGACCCTGTTCCTCAGGACAGTCCTGTTTTCCCTTTTTCTCATGCCTGGATTGTTGGACTCTTAACTACTTTGCTTGTAGAACGCTGCTTAGTAAGTGAAGATTTTGCCCCATGAAAGTATAGCAATAGCGACAAACAAATCTCTTAAGGCTTTTGCTAGACAAAAAGGACAGTGGGTGATTCAGTAACTCTATGAAAGAGATTTATTCAGGCACTAAGGTTGTGGAAGAAAGCCTCCAGCTTCCTTCATCCACCCTGAGTTCCAAAAATGTAAAACAAAGGGAGGATTGGGCCTATGGTGTCCATTCTTGCTGCCTAAGCATTGCTCTTGGGACATGCCATGGCCACATAGGGCTGCCATGGCACTGTGAAAGCTGAAAAAGAAACCCTGTTGTGGTGAAGAGGTGACTCCCGCCTCCAGTATTCAGCTGTATCTTCCCCTGAGGTAGTTACTGAAATAGTTATTTTCTTGCTTTGATGTAAGTGATGACTTGGGCACAGCTCTTACCTCCAACTTAGAGAAGATGACTTCACCAGGTCTGAAATGGAAGTTGGCAAACTTGGGTCCATCCTACTGTGGAGCAGCCTTTGTTTCCCTGAGTAGTCAGTGGACAGAAGGTGCCCTCAGGCCTTTGGTCGAACAGAACCACACTGCAGTTGGCTCTCCTTGGCTTAGTGGAAGCCTCCATCTGCCCTCATCCTGACTCAGGTTGGTCAAGGATGAAGTGAGGCCTCAGAGAAACTTTCAGAGAAAATTCTGCCATGCTTACTTCCACTCCTTTTCTTGACTGATGTTTGGCATATTTGTTTCATATCACTACGCCGATGGTACTGAGTTATGATGAGAAAAGACTTGGTCCATCACCAAGTGCTAATTTTCAGATAATTAATACTTGGCACCAGAGCAGCACTTAACAACCATGACTGGAAGACGATTGACGAAAAGTCCAGGCATGGCATCATCTAATTATTGCTTCTGTTGTGTGTGCCAAGGACTTAATAATTTGTTACTTTTTCTAGGGGAAGTGGTTACAAGTTTCTAATGGGAAGCAAAGGTACCACTGGGCTGCCATTAGCAGTGCCATGGGTATGAAGGGCAAATCACTGATCCTGCCAGGCTTGCATTCACCAAAGCCAGGCTCAGGATTTATAAATATTATTCTCTGATGACAGACATAAGTGGCGCTCTTAACAACAAGCCTCTGTATTTTCTGCCCTTCCATCCTTGTCCTTCACATCAGTTCTGTCTCTTAAGGTTTTTGCCAGGACATCCTGATAGCTCCTTCTCAGATGAACTTACAGAGTCTCTTACATCCTTAATTTCACTCTCCTCCTTGGTGTTCAGCTCTGCTGCTCCGTTACCAAATAGCAAAAGGCTTCTTACGAGGTGGGTTACCCTGTCTCTCACTCCTTTAAATTTAATCCTGGTTTTTAATATACATGAGCTATGTGGTCAGCTGGGGAAATCTGAGCAGGCGTGACAGGGTGGCCTGATCACTGGCGTTCTCATGCCTAGGCCACAAGGTTGCCCTTTCACTAGTCCTGTACCAGGTGCTGGCTCATCCCCAGTGCTGCGACTACGTGTTGTGCTACCTGAGGAGCTGCACTCTGGGTGAGATGCTGCATTGGAGAGTGGTCTTGTGATCACTGGTGGCCAGATGAAGTGGAAATATCCCAGAGGATGTTGGATTTTTTAACTTTTTTTTTAATGAAGAAGGTGTAATTCTGGTGTCCTAATAGTGTTTCCTCTGTCATCAGAGCGAGTACAGATATTGAGGTCTGTGTATAGGAGCCATGGATAGGCACATAGTGGCTTCTCCACTCAGGCAGATGGTCACTACCCTTACAGTTTAGTAACAAGTATTTAGGATGCCACGTATCTGAGAGGCAAATTATAAAACCGAGCTGTATTCTCAAATATATAAGAAAGCACAGAAACAAAAAGCCAAGTGCTGGGTTTCATGTTGGATAGCTCATTAACTTAAAAACAGAGTACGAATGTAAATTATAACCCTTGTTATTACTCATAACTACAGTTCAGATGATAGCTTGGCAGTTTGCCCACGACTCTTTTATAAACCAGTAACCTCCGGTATAAATTATACATCATACATAATACATAATTGTCCTTAAAAAGGCAATAATTGTTCTAAAAGGTACAGTTTGCAGCATGTTTCATATGAAATGTATGTATGCCACAGAGCCAGCCTCGTTGCTCACGCTCCAGATTCCTGGATAACCTGTGTGCTCAGGGGTACTGGAGTTTCAAGTTGTTGCCCTAAACCTGTGGTGTCCCAGGTTTTTCTGTTTCACAAAACCAGTATATGTTATCTTCTTTAATCCTCCTGTGGCAAGAGTCTCTGTGTGTCCTCCAGCTTGAGCTGTGGCAGATGCATCTACCCTTCCTTGACTTCTTGATGAATCCTAATGTCTATAGCATGTGTCGTCCTGCTAGGGCTGATTTCCTGGGGTAATTGCTGGATTTAAAACACGAGTCTCATTCCTGTGCAGTCAGCCTAAATCCTTCATTCTCCCAGGATGGACCACTTGTACTCAGTTGTGCTCTGAAGGGATATCAGGAAAACGTCAATGGCAGAAAGACACCACAAGAATCATCTTCTCCGCGGTCTCAGCACCTCTTCATGTACATGAGATTCTGTGTACACACAAGCTCTTTCTACTCTTATTGTGGTATTGAGGTGAAGAAGCAATACACTAAGAGTACCATACTAGGAGGAGTTTTGGTGTCTGTCCTGCTAATGCCCTGATTATATCATAGAATCATAGAATGGCCT
>NW_009696203.1:39550-39762 GCF_000703405.1 Apaloderma vittatum | reverse complement strand
TCGGCCCCGAGGGCGCCGGTCGGTGTGTGCCTTCGCGGTCGTAAAACGGCGTTTGGGGGAGTTTTGCCCTCGGCCGGGAGGGAAGGAGGTGTTGGACACTGAAGTGAGGAAGACGCGTGGGAGGGGGTTCAGAGGAGGGCCACGAGGAAGATCCGGGGTTGGAGCACCTCCCCTCTGAGGACAGGCTGAGAGAGTTGGGGCTGGTCGGGCTG
>NW_009696203.1:0-39467 GCF_000703405.1 Apaloderma vittatum | reverse complement strand
TTCACAATAGGACGATGGGCAGTGGCTTTAAACTGCAGCAGGTTAGGTTCAAACTCGACATTAGGAGTAAATTCTTCACAGTGAGTGTGGTAAAGCACTGGCACAGGTTGCCCAGAGAAGCTGTGGATGCCCCATCCCTGGCAGTGCTCGAGGCCAGGCTGGGTGGGGACCGGGGCTGGTCGGAGTTGTCCCTGCCCATGGCAGGAGGGTTGGAACCAGGTGATCCTTAAGGTACCTTCCAACCCAAACCATTCTGTGATCTCTAGGAAATAGCCGACAAGGATTTTTCCGATTAATTAGCAAAAATGGAAGTTTGCAGCAAGAGATCTTTGTTTCCGAAACAAAACCCTCAGAGCTGGTAACCTTTCAGTGTTGTTAGAGCCGCTGAGGTTGGAAGCGCACACAGCAGTGGGTGTATCACCACGTGTAGCAGTGGTCTCCATCCATTTAAAGGTTACCTGGAGGATGTGTTGTCAAGTATCAATATTATAGTATTTTGGAGTGTAAAAAAAGTGTTGATCAAAATAAAGAAGCTATGTCTATGTATGATATGTGTTCTTTTACTACACTAAGCACTACCTCTTTTTCTCTTTAGCAATGGGCTACTTTTGCCAGAGCCTGGTATCTGCTCGATGCAAAGATGCAGCCACCAGGAAAAATCGCAGCTGCAACAGTAATCAGACTTGAAGGCAGGCATAAACCTATTTATCATGCACTAAGTGAGTATTGCAGTAGAGAAAAGCAAATTTCCTTTCTTTCACTTGTGTCTTAAAATGAAGCCTGATGCATAATGATACATTTTTCAGTTGTTTATAAATTATAAACATCTTTGTTTTCCTTCATTCCTCTCAACAGCCTTGTATAATTGTCTTTACCAATCATTATAAAGCTTATTAGGAATTCGTAATTTATTTTTAGTAGCTGAATGACAGGGGGTTCTGCTTGCTTTTTTTTTAAAAAAAAAAAGAACAAAAAACCCAACAATCTTGAAATGTGTTTGCTTGCATTGATTTTAGATGTGAAGATTTAATTCACAGTGCACATAATGAAACATTGATGTGGTTCTTGATTAAATTTTGTGAATGCTACCTCTTAGTAGCTGCACAAACCACAGAGTCTTGGAGTGGTTCTTCGTTTTGAGTAAGGTGCAGGGAGTCCTGTCTTCATGAGGCAATGGGCACAAACTGAAACACAGGAGGTTCCTTCTGAACATCAGGAAACGTTTTTTTTACTGTCAAGGTGACTGGAGGTGGTTGCCCAAGAGGTACTGGAGTCTCCATCCTTGGAGATATTGCAAAGCTGGTTCTTCTTCAGCAGGGGGCTTGGACAACGTGACCTCAAGAAATCCCTTCCAACCTCAGATACTCTGTGATGTTGAGGCTGGAACCCGCCTGATTCTTAAATGAGATACCTAACCGCAGAATCATAGAATGGCTTGAGTTGGGAGGGGCTTGGACACTGTGCACTAGGTTGCTCAAAGCCCCATCTGGCCTGGCCTTGAACACTTCCAGGGAGGTGGTATCCACACCTTCCCTGGGCAACCTGTTCCAGCATCTCACCACCCTCATAGTAAATAACTTCTTCCTAGTGTTTAATCTAAATCTGCTGTGCTGTAGTTTCCCCCTGTGCAGTCACTACATGCTCTTGTAAACAGTCCCACCCTTCTTCCGTCTAAGCTCCCCCCTTTAAGTACTGAAAGCCTGCATTAAGGTCTCCCCTTTTCTTCCTCAGGCTAAACAGCCCCGACTCTCTCAGCCCGTCCTCATAGCAAAGTTACTCCAGCCCTCTGATCATCTTTGTGGCCCTGCCCTGGACCCTCTGCAACAGGTCCATGTCATTCTTGTATTGGGGGCTCCAGAGTTGGACACATACTGCAGGTGGGGTCTCCCAAGAGCAGAGAAGGGCAGAATCACCTCTCTTGACCTTTTGTCCAATAATCATTGTTGCAAGATACCTTCAAATGAAAAGTCATTTTGCTTGTCTGCAAATTAGAAGATCCAACAGTAAAGATCTTGTGATCTTGTTCATTATTTATAGTGTCTCAGTGCTTGTGTCTTTTTTCTATAGGTAATAAAAAGGTGACCCCTCATATTGATGGTCCAGTGTTTCCTGTAATACTCATGCAAATTTTTCAAGAGACATTACTGAAACATAAAGCGTTAAACTTTGCTCATACATATAGAGCGTACTTACTCAAACTACTCGATGTGTTTTTCATAATATAAGGTAGTATTTCTAGTGTTCTAAAGGTGTTTTAAATACCACAGTCGTGCCAGTGCAAATTATGTCTCATCCACACGATGTCACTGGAGACTAAGGCTGTCTGAAAAATAAAGCAGACAACGGAGGAAATGTGTTTGGTTGTCCCGTGGGAAAGATCTTTGATACTGTTATGTCCACGAAGTTATAAAGTCCTGTAAAGTCATTTCAAGGATAGCTTTATTTTGTCTAAAGTACTGTATAAATCAGTACCAATTGCGTTACACCTGAGATTGACTGAGACATTCGATACTCTCCAAGAGTGCAAGTATGCATGAAGTTGTCCTTTTTTTTTTTCTTCTTAGAACTAGCAAAAAAATATTTTACTGTCTGTGAGATGACACTTCTTTAGACAGAATACAGTAGTGGCAATTTTTTGTTTTTAATTTGGTATCCAGATACCCTCCATATAATCGTTATTTGTTTATTGTGTTGAAAAATATGTGGAGCTGAACTTAAGCTGTGGATAGGGAAGGAAAGAAATTTGATCTCATGTATATTTATTTTCTCTTTCAGGGATAATCTTAAATTATTCTCCATATTTTTAGATGCTCTCGGATCATGTGGCTTAAATAAGGGGATACAACCAAGAGGGTTGAATCTGGATTTTTAGGTTTCTTCTGTACTTTTCCTTCTGTCTACCCTCATCCCCTTACATCTGGCCTTTTTGAGTGGCTTCACAACATAGAACCAAAAACAGTGGGCCAGATTTTTAGAAAACTCATTGTGTTGGATTGCAAGCAGGTGTAGGTGAGCCACTTCTGTTACTTGGGTAGGATTCGCTGCTGTTCTCTGGATCCTCAAAGGAGAAGACTAGGCTAGGTGGAAGTGTTTCGCAAACTCATTCTGGCCCAGGTGTTACTCCAGATTGCAACGCTAATTTATTATGGCTGGAAGGAGCAGCTAAGACTTGTCTTCTAATGAAAGATTTGGTTTGTCAGTCTTGTGACCTAACAGTTGACAGTGTAATGTGTAGCTTTAATTACCATTTATTCCTTAATCAGAATGTAGGAGGAAAAATGCAGACACCTGAAGCACATGTTTTTACTGTGATAGGAAATACTGAAGTTATAAAAATACAGAGATATAAATTGGAACTACTGTGGCAGCTTAGTCTTACCCGAAGAGGTGCAGTGTATATGCTGTATGTAACTAATTGCATATACCATAGTGCAATACAATATGCTGGCTTTATTTTTTTGTATTTCTTGAGGCAAACATACTCACATACTTCCTAAAAGAATAATTTGATATTAGAGCATGAAAACTTCTGACGTGCCTGAAGCTGGAGAACTGGACCCATGTGAAGCTTGTAAGGTTAAACAAGGCCAAGTGCAAGGTCCTGCACCTGGCTCAGGGCAGCCCCTGAAAAAAAAAGTCACAGAGTCCAATGTTCTCCAACATTTTAGACCTACGGTGTTTTCAGAACTGACCTGTCAGTGGGGAAGGGTTGCATCAGTGAAGATGTTTAAGTTTTGTGTGCACTTCAGCTATAGTTGAAAGAACACAAGACTAAAAGATGATAGAAAACTTAAATAGGGTGTGAAACTTGCACTGACTAAGTATATGTTCCTGTAAAAAATGAATGCTCAATTTAAGTCCTCCATAACATAGCTGCTTTGTTGCCTACTCAAAGATGTTTTAATCAAATGAGCCTCTTCAAATACACACATTGTTCTAACGTGGTAATGCATATGAAAGTGAACCTTGGACAAATTGGTTTTTGATTGATTTGAATGGGTGATTTTTATACAGCTCAGCAAGATGATTACTTCTGAAATGAAAATCTACATATGTTTTCAGATTTTCATATTTTTGAGTTGGTATGGATTTTGTTAGCACTCTAGTAAAAAAATATCTATTAATGTAACTTTTTCTGATAAGTTATTGATGATAGATTATAGACTTTGTACTTAAAACTTTTCATGTGAAAGTTGCTGGTACACTAAGCATATCTGTATTGCAGAAACATTCACTTATTTTTTCCCCCTAACAGAGCTGTTGTAGTTTTCTTGTGGTGCTTTTCTTCCCCCTCACTCCCTCTCCCCCAGTCTTTTTGTTTCTTTTATATATTTAGCCCTAGACTGTAATTATTTAATAACATTATTTTACTTTTCCAAAATAATCAGTCCTCTAGTAAGCACAGGTATTGTTTTTATGAGAAAACTAAAATATAACAGATATTTAAGATCATTGTTTAGAATGAACCTTTTATTATTATGGCTTTTTTGAAATATAGGGGCATATGCAGCATCATGTTTTGAATAAAATAATACAGTTGTCTGTAGGCTAGATTTCTAGATCTTAGCTGCTTAACTGCAACAGTTTAGTTACCTGGTCTGACGGTATTTTACCTGCTCACCTGCCTTTTAACCTAACAGTACTAAGAAAAATAGTAATTCAGGTTGGTATTTAAGTGCAGATTTGGATGATGTGACTCAAGAAGCTCAGATCTTTAAATTTGGGTTTCATGAAATCTGTATTTATGTGCTACTTCTTATGTATCACAGGCTTTATAAGTGTTATTTTGGTTGATTACACTTATGGTTCTCTTAATATTTTCCGCTAATTCTGCCTTATAGGTGACTGCGGAGATCACGTTGTCATAATAAATACAAGACATATTGCCTTCTCTGGTAACAAATGGGAACAGAAAGTATATTCCTCACATACTGGGTAAGCTTTATAATAAATATTCAAATGAGCTAGTAGTAAATTTAATGTAATATTTTCTTAATTATTAAAGTCTTTCTTTATTCGTTCAAAAGGGAATTCCGACACAGGTTTTACGGCTTTTAAAATGATTCAAACCTTTAGCTTTACTTTGCTTTTTTTTTTTCTTTTTTCTCTGGTTTGTGTTGTTAAGGAAATAATCCAACTCGTAGTCAGAGCAATTGAGTAAGGTAACAGATCTGGTGAGACGTGTTTTGTGTGAAGCCATGAACCCAATGATCAAGCCTATTACACTTACTAAGCAGGAGACATTTCCTATTGGCGTTGCACGTTTAAAATATATACAGTTGCCAACTTTAATTAGTTGACCCTACCAGTATCTATTTACCGAACACTAAATATCAAGATTGATAGATTACTGAATCAGAGGATTAAAAAAAAAAAAGTTAGAAAAACTAGCAAGAGCTGCAATGCTCTCAAGATGTACTGATTTATACAATAGTGTGCAATATATTATTCTGGCAGACATAACTCATAACTTGTTTACAGATGGAAGTGCAATAATCAGTTAAAAATGGCATGGCCATGATCAGTTCCATCAAATAAGAACAGTTGCTCCTGTTTTATACAGTGAAAACACCAGATAATAATCTTTAAGTGTTAAACCGTATCCCGTTGGGAGATGAGTAAATCACATGGACAAAGCTAATTTTGCTAGTACTAACGTTTCAGTCCTAAAATTCTGTTGCTGAATTGCCGAGTTCTTCTTCAGAGCTGATGGAAATTAAAGCACTTTTTTCTTTCCCAACCCCTATGACTTCTTAAAAATGTTAAGTTACAGCAGTTACTTAAGTAGCTAAGAATTGTGCAATTAAAAGAAATACTTGAATCTGTGCAGCTTCTTAAGTGGACATGTTTTAATGATGTTGGGTTTATTTTCATTTCACTTAGGCTGATGCCTAGTAATATAATTAAATCAAAATGCAACCCAGTTTTACCTGACATCAGCATAATTTCATGCACCGCTGTATCATTCATTTAAAAAATATGCTTTAGGAATTAGTGCAGCTTTACCATATCACACTTTAAAAAGATGGATGCATTGCAGTAAAAGTCAAAATTTTATTACTGTAGGTATGTCAAGTCATGCAAGATTTATTTGAAATAGTAAGAAGATAATAAATACTGTTCACAATGGTTGTCTTGTATGTCAGCCACAGATTGGTTGTGAGTCCTGATGGTCTTCAGGTACTTCCAAGTTATATGTATCTTACTCTCTTTACATTGTGTAGCTGTAGTGGTGTATTTAATGAGCAGTTTTATATCCATCTGCTTGAAGCACAAAATTTTTAATACTCAAGTGAATAAATAAGAAAGTACAAATGGCATTAAACTTAGATACTTGACAGGATAGAATCTTTCTAATGCAATATTGTTGGCCTCATGAGAAAAACTTCTTTTTTGAAGGCCTGTAGTACCTTTACACTGTTGGTCACAAGATGTAGTGAGCGATATTTATGTTAATATCCTGCTTAAGCATACAGCATTCAGCTTGCATGTTTGTTCTGTTTTTCTAGCTATCCTGGGGGTTTCAAACAAGTGACAGCAACTCAGCTCCATTTGAAGGATCCAACTGCTGTAAGTGTTTCCCTTCTTCCCTTTCATTTGTAAAGCTTATTTGTTTTTCTTTAATTAGTTCTTCTAAACAAAAGGGATCAGTTACCTACATGTCTCAAGTGAAATTACAAACATTGTGCTAAGGGTTCTTAGAAGCTTGGCTTGTGACAGAGGTTTTGTAAACAGCATGTTTTGAGGATGCATTTTCGTGATTCATGCTGTCCAAATGAGCAAATCACGTTCATTTGCTTCACTTGGTTTTGACTGATTCACTTGCTTTTCTCTTCAGAGGTCTGACCTTTCTCATAAGCAAATGGTCTCAAGTTGGACTTAGCTAAGCTGTACTCCAGCTTAATGACCCTACATATTTTTTAAGAGCCAGCAAGAATAATTCTAATCTTAAAAGCGTTAGAAAGTACACCTGCCTCTTTTTCCTAGCAAAATTCAACTGCGTTAAATGATACATTTTTTAAAAATCTTTTCTACAACACTCTGTGTTTGTGGTCTGTGGAAGAACTGTAAGTGGTGATTACATTGAACTTAAGTCTCTCTACTAAATGTCTGTGTTAGACTATTTTTAATTCTGCTGAACATCAGTGTTGATTGCTACTGCTTAAAAAATAAGGTGCTAGATATGAACATTTTGAGATGGTGACTTATACAGTTGTGAAATAACTTTTATTAGGGTTTTGAATGGTCAGCATTGGAGGATTGAATTCCCAAAGTACTAGAGTTTCAGAACATGATAGGAGGCCCATAGAGGTTGACAGATATCTCTATTTATTTTTGGCTTTAAAATGCTTTAGGTTGGGTCATCTTACATATAAAATACCACAGCACTTCCTTTTTCCTAGAGAAGTTTTAGAGAGTTTGTCAATGACTTCTTTTTTTTTTAATCTATGATTTAGAAAATGTGGTTTGCCACAATACATGCAAGATGTTATACAAATGCTGAATAAAAGAGCAGTCCACTGTATTAAGTTGCCTGGTTTTCCTTTTTATTTTGCAAATTCTTTGTTTAAAATGAGATGAAATACCACAGTTCAATACAGTTTTCTTTCTAGAATTCTTCTAAACATCTTAATGCTTCTGAGAGCAGGCTCTTAAGACAGTTGTCATCCCTTTGGAAATTATTGGTAGTTTCATGTGTAAAATGGGTTCTTCAGCCTTTTTCGTTTGGGCTTCAGGCGCTGTGCACTGGGAGGCAGTGTAACACAGCTTGTCCATTAGAGCCTGAGAATTGGATGTTCTATAAATTATCTTCTGGCATTCATTCTGAAATGCCTCTTTTCTTGCCAGACGTAGTTATATTTCTGTGCGAACAGAAGAGGATTAAATGCATTGCCAATAACTAAAGCCTGTTGGACAGAGGCTCAGCAAATGCTGATGTGGCTCAAGGCTTGGTCTAATTTAGTGAAATAAACTTCTTTTTAAAAAGAATTGTGGAGAGCCTTCTGCAATTAGCTCTTTCGTGCTGTTGAAAATTAATCATTTTGATGTCCCTTTCATAAAGTTACCTCGTATATATTTTTATAGTAATTATTAGTAGTGGATGGTAATTTGGCATGATATCTTCTGTATGTGTAACTGTTACAGGTTTTGCCTTGCAAGTCATTTTATTGTTGAATCACAGAATGGCTTGGGTTGGAAGGGACCTTAAAGACCATCTAGTTCCAACTCCTCTGCCATGGCAGGGACACCTGCCACTAGACCACCTTGCTCAAAGCCCCATCCAGCCCGGCCTTGAACACTTCGAAGGAGAGCCATCCACAGCTTCTCTGTTCCAGTGTCTCACAACCCGCCCAGTGAAGAACTTCTTCCTTTGATCTAATCTAAATCGACGCCCTCTGGATTTGAAATCATTACCCTTTGTCACTACACTCCCTGATCAGGAGTCCCACCCTTTCCTGTAGGCCCTCTTTAAGTACCGGAAGGTTGCTGTAAGGTCTCTCTGGAGCCTTCTCTCCTCCAGGCTGAACAGCCCCAACTCTCTCAGCCTGTCCTCCTAGGCGAGGTGCTCCAGCCCTCTCTGATTGCTTCTGTGGCCCTGCGCTGGACCCACTCCCACAGGTCCCTGTCCTTATATGGGGGACCCCAGAGCTGGACATGGTGCTGCAGGGGAGCTCTTACCACAGCAGAGGTGCAGAATCACTTCCCTCACCCTGCTGGGCACACTTCTTTGGATGCAGCCCAAGAGTTGGATTTTTGGGCTGTGAGCACACATTGCTGGCTCATTTTGAGCTTCTCGTCAGCCAACACTCCTGTGTCCTTCTCTGCAGAGCTGCTCTCAAGTCACTCATTGCCCAGCCTGTATTTGTGCTTGGAATTGCCCTGGCCCACATGCAGGATCTTGCATTTGGATTTTAAAATGCACTTATAATTTATGGCTAGAAACATTTATTTACTAGTTGCATAGGTTTAGTGTGAAATACATTAGGATATGGCAAAGATGGAATTTATGATGTTTTAATAATCTGAAAATAAAATATTATTAAAACCTGGGAAAAAAAAGATTACTGTAAAGAGAACAATGTCTAGCCTAAGGAGCATTTGCATCTTTATAATATGATCTAAGTGACACATAGTTATTGTGGAGAATTTTATAAATCACTCTATTTCATTCTTTGAATTAAAAAGATACTTTTTAAATCATATGAAATTCAATTCCTGTGAAGCCAGTGGAATTAGGTAAGTTGTAGGACACAGACTGTATCTTTCTGTGGAATCAAAATATCTCTGTTCTGTAAAGCATTGTTTTCATCCTGGAGGCTACAGCTTTTCTCTGCCTTTGTCCTGTTGTTTCCTGCTAGCTCATCCTGGTTTTGCTTCATCAGATGAGTCAACATTATTTTTGGAAATAGTGCTGTTACAGAAATTAAGGTATTAAGTTAATGGAAGAGACTGCTTCCAAGGAAAAGGATGTTGACACAACACCTTGTAAACTTGTGTGGTATTACACAGACATTTTGCAGTAGATGTGACTATTTTCGGTTTATGTGAGAAATAGATTAAAGCTTTTAAGATTCTGTAAGTGTGTGTATATACTAGGGCTCCAGTACTGCTTAGCACTGTCTTTGCTTACATACGTCTAAATTCAAACATTCAAATCCCCAAGATAAATATTATTTTGTTACAGTTTTGTTTAACATAGTTTCTGGTATACAGAGAGACTAGGTTTAGGAAAAACTGATACACAGCTAATGGCTGATTAGGAAGGTTATAATGAGAAATTCAATGCAATATGACATAGTTTATGTTTATAGGGGAGGGACTGAAAGTTGTAAATAGAGTTGTCAGAATTTAGGCATGTTTACTGCAATATGGCTTGATAATTACTTGGTAATTTCTAGTTTCTTCATAAAGCCCCATAATAGGAGTGGATGATGATCTGATAACCTAGTTTATGGAGGTTGACATCATTGTGTCCACTTACTGACTTTGGACCTTTATATTCCTTGTAGGTAGCAGTTGGTGTTTCAGAAGGATTTATCCTGAATTTTCAATGTGCACGTGCGGTTTTTTTTGTAGGATCACAGGTCTGAGAGAATCTTGGGAGATCTCTAGTCCAACCTCTTCCTCAAAGCACTAACAGCTTTTAGGTCAGATAAGGCTGCTGG
Source organism: Apaloderma vittatum (assembly GCF_000703405.1). Taxonomy (NCBI): domain Eukaryota; kingdom Metazoa; phylum Chordata; class Aves; order Trogoniformes; family Trogonidae; genus Apaloderma; species Apaloderma vittatum. Next base: position 29,301 of record NW_009696203.1, on the reverse strand, counting down.
AGGCTTATCCAGACTGGTCTTGAAAGTTTCTTACGGCAAGCATTTCCAATCCTTGATTCTTCATCTTGGTTGGAAAGAATAAAAAAAGCTACCGTTTATGGAAAGATAAAAATGACCACGTGATGCCAAAGAGATAGGAAAAGCAAAAAGTTTAGCACATTTTTACCTTTAGCATTTTGAGTTCCCTTGGGAGGCATGGGGAGGGGAGTGTCTGTGAATCTTTTTCAGATCTGTAGGTATATTCAGTTGTCTACTGTCTGGAGAATAGCAGAGAATTGCTCTTGTCTAATTGACTTGGACAGGCTACTTTAGAAAGTGTTTATTGAAAGAAAAAAAGAAAAAAGCTGCATCTCATTTTAGCCTTTTCTGTCTCTGGGTTAGATTTAGTGTAAATTCTTGGACCACATGTAGCTGAGAGTATTAAATTTGTTCTTCAGGTTCAGCGTGACAGCTTGTTGCTCTAGTTCAAAACTACTTCTCTGTTCTTCAGGTTAATGTAATACTAATATTCTGCATGGTATTACTTCTTCCTTAGGTTATATATTAGCAGAAAACATTAATTTCCATTGTTTATTAAGAAAAAACTATTTCTAAGGTTAGGTATACTTTCTTTACCAAGAGACTCTTTTGAAAATAAAGGAAAAAGGTAAACCTTACGTGAGATAGAAGTGTTCAAAATGCATAGAAATTGGACTTTTCTTTGATTTTAATAAAAGTTTGATCTTAATAAAATTTGTGGCAGTTTCGTTTAGCTGGAAGAGCGCTGACAGACATGAGAAAAATACTTTCAAAATTAGGCTTCAGACTGCCTGATACAGGAAGACTAAAAGATGTACTTTTAAATCTCACAAATTTGAGAGTAAGCAAAGATTACTTGGAAGAAACTTTCTGAAAAAAACTGATGTTTTTTTAATTAGAATGCCTGCCAAATATGTTGATAGTTCTTATCTGTAGAACCAGGTAGTAATCCTGGCAGGACAAAGTTTTCAATCCAATTTTATTGTATTTGTAATGTTAAAAGTAAGAAAAACTTGCCTTTTTTTTTTAAGTGCATCAGAAACTGCCTCTTTCCCCTCCCAAAAAAAAAGAAGGGGTGGGGGGAAAGCATGTTCGGCTAATAACAACTGCTCTGTGAGAGGATTGACCTTTGCAGTATTCAGAGGCTATATCGCCTCTGACAAAGAAATAATGGGCAATAATTGTTCAGAATGAATGTTACCTGCTAGGGAAGATTATTAAAAGAGGCAGGGTAGCTCTGTGGAAATACGCTGTGAGGAAGCCTCCGGCGGTGTCAGGCTTCTGGTTTGTTCAGCTGCTGGCCCTGATACGAAGGGGCTTAAAGTGTTCAAATTCTCCTTTTGAATGCTCTTCAGCAACTGCTTGCACGTATAGACTTGACATTGTATCTGCATAATAATGTTTTTTTCAAGAAAAGCTCAGACAAAAAAAACGGTTAAATCTTGCTGGTGGGATTTGAAAGCCTCTTTTCTTTGCATCAGTAAGAGATTATTGATATAATAATATATACATACTGAACATCGGTTACTGAAACACCAGATATAATAGCGTTTTCTTTTCTTACTATGAAGTGATGTTTTTTGATTAAGTAGAGCAAATCTTCAAAGTCTGGATTAGTAGGGACACAGAGGTCAGAATGGCATGGAGAGGAGAATATTACTGTAGAACCTGCTATTTTAAAACCTCTAGGTGCTCTAAGTAAGTCCTAGAGCTGGCTTGGTCTTTTGTTTCATAGTAGACAAAAATAAATACTTCCTTGTTTGAAAATAACCTTAATCCGTTTCTTATTTGAGTTAGCAAAGCACTGATATTAATTTAAAGAGCACATTAAAATTCTAAGTTTTTAAGTTCTGAACAGTGGCAGAATACGAAATGGCATGCAGTGGAAACTCGTGAACAAATAATTCCTGTGGTGATATTAAGTATGTTCTTTGTTGCTGTGCTACTTGCACAACTGTCAGAGGTAGAAGGGTAAAGTCAATACTTTTGTAGCGTGTGATGAAAAGAATGATATCGTATACCCAACAGAAGACTCAAGAACTGGTAGAGGGAAGTTTTAGTATCAAGCTCTATCTCTGATTAGGTGGTTTGTCTCCTGAAATTCTTCTATTTTTTTTTCAGTAAGCCCTGTAATTAATCTCTCTGTTTTCTCTGGAGCGCCATGTCCTTCCCATGTTCTAGAATTCCTTCCTGGTGATTATTGGACTTAATTCAGCTGTTAGGGTAGCATTTCTTCTGGAAATTGGGCCAATTATTCTGTGCTTCTTGAGACCATGAGTGGTATTGCTCTGTTCCTTTCCATCTTTAAAGTATATTTTATCTGGCAAAGAATCTTTCTCAGAACTTGGTTTCCATCAAGAGTAGTCTGCAACTTGCATACAAGCCAAAGCCTGTCTCAAAAATGGAGATATTCAAGCTTCACACAGGGTTTCAGGTAATTTTTTTCTATTATTTTTAGTATTTTTTTAATTTCTTTATATTCATAAAATGTTAGAGCACATAGTAAGGGACTGAAAGTGTAAGAATTTTAGTAGAGCTACATTCAGATTCTTTCCCTCCTGTATTAGCTGTTTAAATTGGAAAATAAACAGTGTCTTTTGACTGTGATTAAGAACATGTCTATACTGTGAGCATACGGATTAGCCAACCTGGAAAAAAGGTATTGCAATATTCAAGATGACAGCTATAACTACAGCCACTAGGTATTTTGTCACTCAGAAGAAATTAGGGCAGACAGCATGCCAGTACCTGAAAAATTCCCAAATAGTTACTCTCTGGTGGCTATTAGGTGGTTACACACCTGATGGTGGATGTCTTTACCTCCTGGAGAAAGTGTTACAGCCTTTAGGACTGAGTTCTTATGAGGACGTGGAATTTTACAGGTTGCTAGTAATAAAAAAAAGGAGAGAAGAGGCAGAAATCCATAAACGCCTGAAGCAACTGCTAAACTGTACTAATTAGTTTTAAACTGAGATCAAGGTTGCAGTGAGAACTGTGGGCAGGTAGACAACTTTGCCACTTTGAAATCCTAGTGTAATCCACTTCCCATGTAAAAATAAACTCTTTATTTTAATGGTTCAAGATAAACATAATCACACAGAAAGCAAAAGTAAGAACTTATTAGAAGTGTATTACAAACATACAGAAGGGTTTTTATTTTTATTCCTTAAAGAAGCAGCATGTTCTGTTGTATGTTTTCAGGGAGCGTTGAATTTGCATTTCGGGTCTGCATGAGCTCAGCAACAGACATTTCTTGCAATTCCATAGCTTTTTATTTGGAGTCGTGTACTTTAAGTAAAACTTGACCACGTTCAGGGAACAGGAGAGCCCTTACTTAATGCCCTTAAGTACTGCTTGTTAAATCTCCCTTTTCTGTTACGCAACCTTCCTAAAGTTGCAGAAGCAGCCCAAGCAGCCTCAGTTAAGCCTGAATTTCACAAAATCCTTTGCCTTTTCGTATTGGCAGGTAGTATGAGGTTCTGGCTGTGGGCAGAATTTTGGGCAAGGAGTTGGATGTAAATTTTGTCTTTCCAGGAGCAGGGTTTGGTTTGGCTTGTAGAAAAATCTTTGAGGCAGAAGTTGCAGTGAAGGAAGCTAGGGATTTTCCAGCACTACCTTCTCTGTCCGAGCTCCCTCTATGGCCTTCTGTTCTACAGTTGGACTAAGTATAAAAGTACAGGGCTTTGCATAGTAATACACATATGTGGCTTTTTATAAGTCTCAAGAATAGTTTATCACCACACCACCCCTGCTTTTTTTTCCTCTTTTTTCTTCTCTTTTTTTTCCCTTCTCTCCTTTTTTTTCCCGTCTCTCTCTTTTTAAATTTTATTTTCTTTTTCTTTCTTTAAGTGATTGGACATAAGAAAGAACGTTTTTATGATTAGGCTGGTGAGACACTGGAACAGGTTGCCCAGAGAAGTTGTGGATGTCTTCTCCCTGGCAGTGTTCAAGGCCAGGCTGGATGGGGCTTTGAGCAACCTGGTCTAGCAGAAGGTGTCCCTGCCCATGGCAGGGGGGTGGAACCAGATGGTCTGTCAATGTCCATTCAAGCCCAAACCCAAACCCAAACCAGTTTATGATTCTGTGATCTGCCTGGCACTGAAAAATTATTTGTGCTTCATGTGAGGATGATTTTTCTATGGCAGATCTTCCAGTAATGTACTCCTTGTGTGTGTGGGAGGGTACAGAAAGCCAAATGAGTTCCTAAGCAGAATGGAGATTGGCAGCCGTAATAAAGCATACGTGGATAATGCTTATTGCACTTAGCATACTTATCTATAAAAACTATTATTGAATATTTAGTTATCCATGATCATTCATTATCCATTGTCATTCTAAGTCATGCTTTCATGTTAGTCTGTTGTTCCCCTGTCTCTCAGTTCTGCAGTGATTGCACACAACGTTGAAAAGTGCATCTTCCTTTTTAAACTTGAGTATATAAATCAGTCATTTTTTTCCAGTGAGACTGAATACCACTGAACTCTTCTTTGTAATGTGACTGGAGAAATTGAATTAGTTTCACTGTGCAGAAGTATCTACAACCAGAATAGACCAGCTGTTCATCTGACTCATTGGTTTGTTTCAACAGTCGTCTGTGCCCTATGCCACAGAGAAAGATGAAAAATCAACCACAAACATCAGTTGTTTGAAGAAGTAGAATATTTAATAGTGTTCACTAAAGTACTTTAAAGTCTGTCTTTATTGGAGTGACATCATGAAATAACTAGCTCTGTAGGCCATAGGTCACAGGTTGGACCATGTGTGCGTACAGTTTATTAACCTAAGGAATTAACACTGGTTCAATAAAAATCTGAAGTTAAAATTAATTTTTAGATAAAGAAGAAGTCCCCGCAGCCAGGCCTAAAAATGTTAGGCGGCAAGGAAAATTAGGTACAAAATTAAAATTACTGATGGTAAAAAGGGCTGCTCATGTGAGATGTTGTTAATATCCATGTGTTTTCCTACATTGGTATTGATTTTCAGTAATCAGTGAAGTAAACCAGTGAAAAGTCATTTTGTAGCTTCATCTTGCCTTTGTTTAAGCACATGATGCACTGACATAAATTAGCAGTAGTTTGCTGTAGAAGCCTTAATGGTTTTTATCGCTAAAAGCATTAGTTTTCATCTTTGTTTCTTAATAGTTGATTATTAAGTTTTATTAAAGATTACCCTGCCCATTCTGATATATTTCTTCTGTCATCTTCATTTACTGTATTTGGCCACAGATCTCTGGTGCTGACTGCTTAATATCTGAAAATCTTCATTACATTGAGTCTTCTGTAAATGCCTTCAGAGTTTCTCAAGTCATACAGTATATGTTTATGAGGATTCTAAGACAATGTTATTGTGTGTTACGTGGCAAAATATTTTGAGTGTTTACTCATTTCAGAATCCAGGTAGAAATGCATGCAAGTTTAAGAAGCTGCACTTGTCATTAATTTCACTTGCAACAGTTAATGATTCCGTCTTCACGTGGTTCCAACTGGGAACTCGGTATTTGTGATGGTATCTAAATTTTTTATTTTAATTTCTTTAATTTTTATTAAAAGCGACTTTGTTCAGTATACTTTAAAAAATATCTGGATGCACTGCATTTCAGCATGGCTTAATGACTTCAGCTTAACATTGTGCTAAGCAGGCCTAGGTGATTTGTCATTTGGAACTAGTTTATGTCTAGGTGGCTTGGAGCCAAAATTACCCATAGACTTAACCCTAAATGCTTTCATGTCGTTTGTAAAATCTTGTCTCCAACAGTTGTGTGCTGTGTTTTACATTTGCAAATATTTCCCTTCTGCATGAAATACCTGACAACGTGGTTTGGTGTATATAAACTTCACAGTACGATGTGAAGTTACCAAAAGCTTCTCAATTCTTTTCAAAGTTGAACAATCGTATGCCATCATCTACAATGCTAAATATAGCTCTTAACTGTCTAAGCTGAAATTTTTTATATGGCTGCTTTTATTAATTGGTCCTTCTTCCAATACAGTAAGCCTAGAGCACCTTCTGAAAGTGGTGCCTGAGTCCTTCAACATGCAAGAAGTTGGCTGGAAGGAGGTTCAGTGACAGGTGGAATGGCCATAGGGGAACACAGCTTATGTTTTTCGTGTTATTTGTAGCCTAAGCTTTTTTGTTACCATGTTATCTTTCTGCAGATCGTTAAACTGACTGTTTATAGAATGCTTCCAAAAAACCTTCAGAGGAGAACTATGATGCAGAGGCTGCACCTGTTCCCCGAAGATGTGAGTAGTGATGCAGTTACGTTTTCATTCCTGTGTGATTTGGAGGTGAAGAGGGAGTGTTAGCAATACCAAAACTCTTGTCATAAGAAGATAAATTAAGAAAAATCAAACTGCTAAATATAGTTGAAATGCTGATTCTTTTTTTTCTTTTTTATGTCACAAATTTGTGAGGTAAAAGTTGTGGGAGATCACCTTGTGTATTTAGGTCAAACACTTAACATGGAGAATGCAGTAGTGTTGGCAAATTTTGGTCTGGATTTGGTGAGGAGTAGTGGTGTTTATTTAAACATTTGGATAGCTAAGACTGTTTTCACCTGCTTCAGGTTATTCCAGAAGATATAGAGAAGAATATTCTACAAGAGATTCCTCAGCCACGTCCAGTCCCCAAGAGGTTAGATGAATATACACCAGAAGAAATTGCTGCCTTTCCAAGGGTTTGGACTCCGTAAGTATCTCAAATTTATTCATTTTTAAAAGGACACTTTGACTGAATATGGGCTATAAAGGCCTGCTCATTATCAGTAAGAAAAATAAAAGGGGGGGATTATTTTTGTCCTCTCTTTTGGGAGAGAGGAAGTAATTAAAGCAAAGAATAGTCATATTAGAAGGGCGTGGTTCCTGAGGTTGTTATGTATCTGACCATTTTTTTAATGAGAAAAGCTTTACTTAAAATCATATTTTCGACTCTTCATCAAAATGAGCTGAGTACAAGTTGAGTAGAAAAACTTCTTCACCCAGTTTGAGTTGTGTGTACTCTGTAATACTTAACTGTTAGCCGTAGCCAAAGGAAACACCATGCGGCTCTGAGGGACGATTCGTTGTCGGGGGGAAACCCTTCAGATTTTCTCTGGAGGAAAGGGAAGAGTTCTGCTAAATCATACCTTGGAGAGTAGATCTTTGGCAGGGAATGTACCACGTATTTATTTTCATAAACAGTTTCTTTTCCATGTACAGGATCAGTTCTGCAGTAGTTATGTGGCATATGAAAAAAGTATTTGTGGTTTGCTTTACAACACCACACGCAGCACTGAGTCAACCTGCTAGTGAACACAAGGCGTTACGTTGTGGTCATTTTCTGATTAGTACCAGTATGATTATTTTTCTTTCTTGTGTTTATTTTGAGAGTCCTTTTTAGGCTCAGCATCCCTTTATGGTAGTCAACCAATTTTGAAAGATGGTTCCTTTCCTGGGTATTCTTGAGAAATTCAGGAAGAAATGTAATGAGTAGGGAGGTGTGGAAAGGTGCAAATAGTTCTAACACCAAGACCAACTTGATGGTCCAACTCCAGTCAGGTTAGTGGTATTTCTATTTTGATAGGGTTTTTTTAAAAGATCATCCCTCTCTTTGTCCTGTAAAAAAGTGTTCGTGTGTGCTTACTCCTACACAAATCCTGGAAAACGGATCTGATACGACATATGTGAACTGGAGATATAACTTTTCCAGAAGAAAATTGGTAATAACATAAATGAACACTGGAGAAGGACCTTCTTGCAATTCAAAGAAAGATTTTTTTTATAATTCCTTTTTATAGGCCAGCGACTCTCACTATTTAAGCCAGACAGATATGGTTAAGAAATCCTGGGTATTGATGTAGGACAATTTTTGTATATATTTATAGGATTTGTATTCCTTTGAGGGGAAAACTGAGTAATGGTCCATTGTTCTGCCAGATGTTTAAAAGAAACCAAATTAAAATTTAGTGAAACTTCTTAACATTAGTATCTTTTTGCTTGCAAATCCACTGAGATGATGGAACTTAGATGTGACCTAGAAGGACAGATCTTGTATGTGTATAGCGAACAAATGAGTAGTTGCTAAGCAGCCTGTAGTTGATAACTTTTGAAATATATTGAATTCCTAATGCCAGGCTTCTTTTAAGTGGTAAAGGCAAAGGGCTATGGCAGTAAGCCCGCAGTAGAGGGTGATCTGGAGTCTGCCACATGATCAGTACCCACTTGTTGTTGTCTGCTCATTTTCAGTGATGTGTTCTTTTGTAGAAAAAAGTCTAAATAGTGGGTGAATGTTATATGGAGAACACCTAAAAGGAGCGTGTTCTACATCCAGAAAAAAAAGTGTGCTTGTTTATATACCAGTACCTAGACACTTCTTGACTTAGATCTTTGTTCTAAAGTAGGCAAAGGTCCTTGACAACATAAAAAAAAGGAGCACGCTGGGAATTGTTTGTAGTATTTCTCCCGTGTTCTCATGAGTGTGTTTAATACTTTAAAAAGCTTGTGAAAAAAAATCAGTTGTACTTAGACTGCTGATCCTAGATGATACTGAAATAAAGTCTGTGTGTTACTTTTGGGTAATCTGAGGCATCTCGGTGTCTCAGTCTCTGTTGAAAGGGAACAAAGCCCAGTAATGCTTGAAGTCCTCTTTGGGGTGGAAATAGATTGGTTTTGACTTTTTCTAACCTAGATCAGTGATACAAATTACTGTCTTGGTTTTTGTCCTCACTACTGGATAGCATTGAAACTGCCGAGATCTTCTGGTTGCCATGAAATTTCGTGAGGTAAATTTAAGCTGATGACCGGAGTTCTACAGTGCATTAGAGTAAAGCTGCTAAGCCTCTTGTGCCACATGGTGTATTATTACTCGCGTATAACTGTCTTTAGTGGTAACACTAGTGCTAACGTTGTCTTTAGTACTAACACTTCTACAGAGTCTCACATGGTAATTGGAATGTGGCGCTTAGTTTTAACTAACTTATCAGGAGTGTCCACTTGGTTCTCTTTTGTTGGAGGAAACAGTGTTATGCTGCCAGAGATTTTGGGATGCTTTGCTTTGTCCCCACACACTGCCGCAGTCTTGCTTGAGTTCATCTCAGCTCTGGGCCACCTTAATTGTGTTGACGTGTAGATGTGTGTGGCAGAGGGCAAGTCAACTTGGCGCCATCCAATTTAATCATTGCTGTCAAGTGAAGTTTCCTGATAACTACACCTTAGCATTGAGAAAACTGCTTTAGTGTGTTGATTCTTGGAGGAAATTTGCAGTTAGAACACTAGTTTGAAGCTAGATTTGAAGCTAGAATTCCCTTCCTGCCATTTATTGGAACCATTTCCTCTGGTGGAATTTAGTGCACAGAGAAAGTACGCATTCTGTTTGTTTTTTTTTATATTACCCTCCTCTGCAGTCCCATCCTGATTCATTTTTGGTAAGTGTTTAAAAAGAATTAAAAAAAACAACCTGTAAACAGTCTTTTTACTTCGTGCCAGGTACAGAGGTTGGGGAGTGCTGATGCCTCGGAAGCCCTGCAGCTGATTTAGAGGCTTTTAACTGAGAGGCTCACAGTGCTTCTTCTGTGGGCTGGGTTGGTAACTCAGGTGGGTGTTCTGGTGAGAAGAATCAGGGCAGTAGATAGAGAGAAATGAAACAGAGGGTCTGAAATGAACGCAAGAGGGGAGAGGAGTTTAATGGGGCCTTGGTGGGGTAGGGAGAAACAAAGAGGAATTTGGGTGAACTTCAACGCTCCGAGTGGAGAGGCTGGGCCAAAAGTTTCCCTTGAGTGACCTACTCTAGCTTGAGCCATTTTTAAAGGTAGGAGCACATACCTAATGCTGCTACCATAGCCTTGCTATGTTGGCGTTGAGTCCTACCTTCTTTTCTGCCCTCAGGAGCTGGTAAGTCCCAGCAGAGGTGTCAAGAACGAAGGCAGTTATCTGCCATCTCTCCGCTAGCCACAGGGCTCATTGCTGTTGTAATTCCAGCGTCTTGTCCTAGCCTGCAACCAGGCCATTGTGGATGTCAGATATTAGTGTCAAGTAGATGAGCTTTAATTTAACCTTCAGCTCACTTCTCTGACAGTTTTGATGTTGGGCAGAGCTTCCAGTTTGAAGCAATGGGAAAAATAATAAGGATTTTCTTTGTGACTGAGAGAATAAATTTATTAAGATGACTCTAGCTTTTAGAGTACAATGGAGGGAAAGGGCTTAGTTGTGAAATAAAAGATATAGGATTCAGCAAAATTGGTAAAATAATTTTCTGATGTGCTAAGTAAAACACAGAAGTCTGTAAAAGGGAACTTACAGTGCCAGGTGGAGTGTCTGAGAACAGCTGGCTTTGCACCAAAGGCCCTAAAAAAAAGGCTATATGAATATCCAGCTGTAAGAGACTCTGTGCTGTGAACTTTCTCAGTGTGTGTGAGCCCGTGGAAGTAGTGTTTGCATTACTCCTTTCAAAGACTATAGAAGCAACAAAAAAATTAAATGTTTAAGTATTCTTTATTGATATCACCTTTTTAGAAGTACAAAGCAAGAAGCTTCTTTTAAAAATTAGTCAAAGGGACAGAATACTGTAGACAAGTTTGTTCAGCAAACCAAAGACAGGTTGGTAAAAATATGATTCTATGAATCTGGTACTCTTTACAGTTTGTGAGGCACCAAAAAAAGGCCAGTGAAAATTGTTTCAGAAGAGTTTTAAATGCAGAGAGAACACTAGTTGGCATTAGGAAATCCAAATGTTGTAGCAATACTTGTGTATCTCAGAATGCAAAACTGATTTTCTATTCCAGCTCTTTGTCATCTTACTCTTACAGCCAACAGGCTGCCCAGACAAGTTGTAGAATCTCCAGCCTTGGAGGTGCTCAGAAGTTGACTGCACGAGTTCCTGAGCAACCCGATGTAATGCTGAAGTTAGTCCCACTCTCAGTGGGGGAGTGGTGCAGATAACTTTCTGGGGTCCCTTCTGATGCAAATTGTTGTATGGTACTTTATATGAAAGTAAACAATCATAGATAGTAGATTAGATGAATATTTTAATAAACTGTGTGTAAGAACCCCAATGCAGTAGTAATGTTAGTCCTGTTTAGTTCTTCCTAGAGCTGTCGTTTGTTGCTCTGTACTAGGGTCTTAGAAGGCTGCGTAAGAGCACATAGTGCTCAGACGAGTCGCTTTTTCTTGTCCCGTGTCCTGCATCTAGGATAGAAAAGACCTATAAATTTACTGTTGTGTACTCTGGTCTGTGAGCTTCAAGAGACCCTAAAGATAACTTCCAAGCAGTAAGACTCAACCCTATGATAAGGCAGAAAATGAAGGATGCAGAAAAAAGTATAAACTCATATTTTTTTCTTCAGATGGTTTTATAATAAATCTTTCTGTCTAGTGTTACTTTTTAAATTATTGTTTATCATAGAATGCATTGGACTGGAAGGGACCTATATTATCTTCCATGATATTCTGGTGGCGTCCCTGCCCAAAACAGGGAGGGTGGACCAGATGATCCCTGAGGTCCCTTCCAGCCTAGGCCATTCTATGATTCTATGATTCTATGATATTCTGAGACTGGTGACCACTCTGTTTAACAAAGGATACATGTTCAAAAGGGAATTAAATTCCTTGTAGAGTGATTTGAAAAAAAAAAAAAGGAATTAGAGGGAGACACTTTTTGTAGAACATCTTTGTACAGACAAAAGTTAGAGCCTGGTGCTGATAACGCCAAGGTCGCGGATTCGATCCCCGTTTGGTCCCTATGTGTTGCGTGATCTAGTTGAGAGGCGTCCCTGCCCATGACAGGGAGGTTGGATTAAAATGATCTCTGAGGTCCCTTCCAGCCTAGGCCAGTCTATGATTCTATGAAAAAAATTAACTTGATGCTAGTATTGAATAGCTGTATCCTTTAGTGGAAAAGATCAAATGAAAAGCATAGCTTGTGTAAAAGTGTGTAAGGCCGTAGAACACAGGAAAACACAAAAAGTAAATTAATCTTTTAACATTTAATGTTTTACATTAAAACTTACACCCCAGAAACATACTTCACTATATATAAAATAGCGGTAAAAGAGATAACAGACAGTGAATATAAATCACTGAATTTATATGAGAAGTTACTAGTATTAGGAGGAAACGAGCCTTTTTCTCTTTGACCCATCATAATGTGAACAGAGCACACTTAGTGCTACTAATGACCTCATCAGACTTTTAACCTATATTTTGTATCAAAATGTCTTGCTATTGATGTTTTTTCGAAGGCTGTTTTGCTGGTAATTGGAGACTGACGCACCACAGACGTAGACAGGCACACAGATATCCAAGTGGAATGCTGAAACAGAGATATGTTTTTTAAGGAGAGCACAGGTCCGCTGTGGAATCCTAGGAAATAGTTTGTCTTGAGTGGAGAGCCTTCCCGTCCCCACTCCTTGCACCACAGTCAAGTGTTGGATGGGACATCAGCAGTGTCCTGCTCTGTGCAAACAGAGAATTAAATGTCAGGATATTTTCAGTGAGAGAGACTTTCTTTGAGCATTCTTTCCTTTTATCCCTAACCTGAACCACTTGACTTTGCAAATTGTGCAGAGCTTCTCTCTTCGGTCCTTGATGGACAAGTCTGAAGTAAGTGTGGTGGAAAACCCTGTAGATACAGGAAAGGTACATTATGCCTTTTCCAGACAGATTTAGAGAGGAGAAAGATCAAAAACTAGTTCCTTTGACTGAGTTTGATTGTGTAGCTTTTTACCATGAATTAAACCATTAATTCAAGCATGTTTGAAGTTTCAGACTGTATGTCTTTTAAATGAATTTTAAACAGAAATCGTCACATATTACTAAGCAAACAATTCTGTTCCATAAACGCAAGGATGCATCAGCTTCATGTATGATTTTTCCTGTTATATACCGTTTTATTTAACGGTCTGGGTGTATGTGTGTTTTTAGTCAGTTTTAAAGGCAGGAAATTGTTTTTGAAGACGTATTTAAATAAGAATGTTACCGTATATATAGAACACCAGTGCTGTGTTGTTCCAGTTAGATGGATGCATTCCGGAGAGCTTCCCTTCAGAAAGCAGAGCCACCTGATTTCCAGGCACGCGCTGGGGCTGTTGCTGGTGTGCATACTGAGCGCCTGTTCCGCTGCCAGCCTTAGTGGGAACTTTCCTCAGGGCAGACAGCCTCTCACTTGTATTTCTGGAGGGGGAAAACAGTCCTTGAACACTTCTGACATTTTTAAAACTTGATGGATTGTAACATCTGGAATTTGGGTTCAAACCAAAGACCTTCTAAATGTTTATTTTTCTGAGTAACATGCCTGATTTCTGGTCCCCATCTGTACGTCCCGCTTTGAGGCAGGGGGTTGCAGAACCTGGCCTGAAGCTGTAATTTTCTGGGAGCTGAACTACGTGGGCTGGGCAGGGTCCCGGTATTGACACCCATGGTGTGGCACGTGGGTTCTTGGTAGCGCAGCAGGAGCACTCTGTGGCTTTGAAAGCACAGAATCTCATTAAAAGTTTATAAGTGGTGAAACACAAGCATGTTGGACACCGAGGAACTGCAAATGGCTCTGATAATCCTCTTACACATCCTGTAATAATGCTACAGTGGTTGTAACTTCCTAGTCTTGTGTTCCTCAAAGTCAGCCTTGCCAATGTTGGGCAACGTGAAGCCTACTGCTGATGCTCCTAACAAATTTGTAGGCATTAGTAACCAGAAAGGCTTTGGGACTGAGAGATCCTCTCAGCTGCAGCTGCCCCTTCTGTTTGTTGTCTTACAGGATAACTGCAACAGTTGTTGTCTTGCCCAATTCTGCACTTTCTAGTGTAAGTTCCTGGTTTTAGACAAATTATTTGTGGGATGTAGCTATAACAGAGCTGAAGAAGTAGCCAGAGATATGTTGCTTATGTAGCCGAAATGATGTTATAAACAGTACTTTCATAATCATGGAACCATAGAATTGTTTTTAGTTGGAAAAGACCTTTAAGATCATCAAGTCCAACCGTTACCTAACTCTGCCAGGCCCACTTCTAAACCATGTCCCTGAACACCACACCCAGATGGCTTTTAAACCCATCCAAGGATGGCGATTCACCCACTTCCCTGGGCAGCCTATTCCAATCTTTGATAACCCTTTCAGCATAGAAATTTTTCCTAATGTCTAACCTAAACCTCACCAAAAATGTAAGATGCTGGCAGTTTTACTATATGAAGGTTTTTTTCTCTGTTAATTTCCTCAGATAACTTTACAGGCAACCAAAACATTATATTGGATACTGAAATGATGTTTGGAGTATTTCCAGTGATCTGCCATGTTACAAAGATCAGAACTTGTAATTAATACTAAATTTGTAAAATACATTTTGTTCTACAGTGAAATATAAGGCACAATAAATTAAAAATTTTGAGGTGATTACTCCAGCTATAGGGAGAAGCTCTGAAAGAAAACCATAAATATTTCCTCCTGAGATTGTGAGTTCTTCAGCAGTTTTTGTAAGCCCCATCTCGAGTTTATTCATGAATCTTTAGAAATTCTGCACTGAAATCAACACACTCCAGCCATTTCCTTAGTTCCAGCTTGGTTGCGGAGTGTGTCTGCAGCTTTGGGGGTGTGAATCGTGTTTGTAGTGTGACTCGTTACCTCGGGCTGTGGGGTGTTTCTGTACCAGCAGTAAGTACCTGCCCCGCCACCTCGAGTGCTCATGTTTTCTCACGAAGCAGGACTGGCATGTATCGGTGTTCAGAGAAGAGGTGTCCAACACAAACTTCTGTGAAAGACTTGAGGCAGTCTTACTTTTTCCTAAAAACAGAAACTGTATAAACCAGGAAAAAATTATCCTGCCAATACAGCCCAGTCCTGTTCCAATGTACTCTTTGAGGAATCCCTATGGAAGTTCATTTTCTGTGGCTTTTTTGGTTCTCAGTAGGACTTCCACTAATTGGAGATCATTAACCCCCATGAAAATATGGGAACTATCATTGGTAACTTTTTTTATTGTAAGCGCATAAAAATATCTCATGATGTTGGGTTTTTTTTTTGTAGAATGTAACTAAACAGAAGTCTTGAAGGTAACCAAGTCTCGCATTTCAGGCTACCATAGCTGGATCTAAATTCCCACAGACAAAGCCACACAGTTAGATACTTGAGAAGAAGGTTGCTGTACTGTACGTTAGATTTTTAACCACAGGCAGCAAGTAGATAGTAATCAAGAGGGGTCAGTAGATTAATCATCTCTAGAAATCTGACAAATTAATATTAAGATTGTTTAGCCTATTAAAGTGAATTACTGGCTTTTTCTGTAGCATGCATAAAACACACCATGGCTACTGATTCTCATACCCTTTACCTGGGGGCAGCTTAACATTGTAGCTGAAACCAGAGGTTTGAAGATAAGGGATTTAATAAATGGGTGATTAGGCACTTTGACTTCAGCTGTCTGAAGAGGCTCTCAAAAGGAAAGTTCCAAAGCTACTTTCCGTTTCCCCTAAAATCCGTTGATCTCATATGTGAGAACAGAAGCTCACTGGGAATTTTGCAAGCAATACAAGGATGTTTGTGTCTGAAACTGTTGAGCTACTTGCCTAGATGAAATAAGGATTAATTTTTAATTGCTCTTTTATAAATATCTAGATTTGCTTTCTTCACTTTTGGTGCTGACAGTAAGCCTGGAAAGACTTTCACCATTTTTCTACCCACATCTCTGCTTATTTGAAGAGTAACGTAATTCTTTCGACAAAGCCAAGTGTGTAGTGCTGTTCTTTCTACAGTCCCACAGTTTTTAGCAGAATATATCACTTAAAGGAAACCCTTTCATTTGCAAAAAGCATCATCTTTCCGAAGTGGAGTTTACATGTACATTGCATTGATTAAATCATTTTACAGAAATAATTCAGGTAATCCAGATCAAAATCTGGGATTTACAGTCATTTTTTAAAAGCTCAGTTCAGTTTTACTTTTTTTTTTTTTAAAGGAATTCTAATAAGCCATTCTTACTTTCACTTAGAGGACCTAAATACATAATTAGCATTGGTTTGGCTAACTTGATTTATGGACCTTTTAAAAAAAATAACAAGTGCTAGTTTTGTGTAGAAACAAAAAACCCAAGCTGCCTTTGAGGACCACAAAAAATTTATGTTAAGCTTTGTGTAGATGGGAAGGGGTTAGTCGTGGTACCTGTACTGGCATAACAGTATCAGTAAAGCCACCTCCTCCGACTCTTGTTTTGTTACTAAATGCAGCTTCTGTTACTGTGGTTTATTATTCTCCAAGTGAGATAAGTTCTACTTGTTGAAGTGCTCTTTAACAGAGATGGTAGTCTGAATGAGAACTCTGCTAACATGAGAAAGGTTCTTTTCCCTCCAAGTAGAGTAAGAAGTTTGTGGTTATTGGGAAGTTAATGACAGTTTCAATATAATTAGCCATTTCGCTGATTATTTTACCAGAAGCATAAATCTACCCTGGAGTGGTAGGTACATCTTGAGTAGAAAAACAATTCAGCTCCCTCTCAGCTCCAAACTCTGTTGACATTTGAAAGTAGCCACACAATTTGGTTTTACAGAGAATGATAGACATGTCTAATTCTTGGGTTTTGATTTACCAGTGTGGCTAGTCAAACAGATGAAATGTGTTCAGATATCCCCTTTAGCCGTAGTGCATTTACCTAATAGCTGTTGACTTTGGCACAATTTGCAGTACCTGAATAATATACATTTTCCTGTTGTTTCAAGTTTACAGTAAATTTGAGCTCTATGTCAAAGTCAGTCTTTTAGGTTTGTCTGTAAAAATTAAGATATTAAAAAATTTATAGTTGCAGTCGTAAATTAACCTTAGAAAGTATGCCAGATAGACCACAGATTTCACGCTGTGTGTATTGTGCAACAATTTTATAAAAAAACGAACTATTTGGAACCTTTTGTTATAAGAGAAGGCTGAAGACCACATATGGTCATTAATAAGAGGACGTGAAAGACGAGCCATAGATTTATCTTGTGTCAGCAACGACTGTCATCAGTTAGCAATAATCCCACATTCCTGGGATTATGATTTCCCGTAAATACGAAGAAGAGCATCCCCGTGATACAGATGCCGTGTGCCTGCTGCCTTGGAGAGACTGCCGCTTCGACTGCCTGAGCGCTGGGTACCAAGTGGCACCATCAGGCCACAAGATCTTTTCACTAAATGGTCTTCCCCTGTCCTCTCTTAGAATGTGTGTTGTTTACAGGCTCTCCTAGAAGACACATTTATGAGGCAGTGAGTAACCTTTGGTTAACTACTTAACAGAGTTGGGGGTAATTTAGAAGTATTTGAACACTAATTGAATTA
The DNA here is from genome assembly GCF_000703405.1 of Apaloderma vittatum. Taxonomy (NCBI): domain Eukaryota; kingdom Metazoa; phylum Chordata; class Aves; order Trogoniformes; family Trogonidae; genus Apaloderma; species Apaloderma vittatum. Next base: position 12,015 of record NW_009696203.1, on the reverse strand, counting down.
CATTTCTTTGTGTGTTTTAGTTTTTCAGCCATGCTCGAAGAGATTTTATCCCTGTTGTTACTTCAAATTCTTGAAATGTGTGGAGGAGTATCATGCAGAGCTGCTGTAAAACTGCACAGTCATCCCGAATACTCATTCAGCTGTTTGGGGAACTCTCCACTATTCTGTAGGAAGCAGAGGGAAAAAGGGGGGAAAAAAAAAAAAAGAAAAAAAGGAAAAAAAAGCCAGTGGAAAAGTCTTTCATAGCAGCCACAGACATAAAATCCTGTTGCATGAGTTACTCTTAAAAAGATTTTGATAACTGTGAGTTAAGACTGAAGCTTTTTTTATCATGAATAACCCATGCAAATGGGAATCCTACCAGACATGAATTTTTTCGTGTAATAGGGAGTGTTAAGAGCCTGTGAAGGGAGGAGATGGATGTGTCTTTCGTACAGGATGTTACTAATTTTTATGGGGTTTCTAATGCACCTAGAGTGTCTTTTTCTCATCCGTGGAAGTTATGAAATCTTAACAAAATTCCGAGCCCGTCGTTTTCAACTCTTGCTCTTGTAGCACTGCTTTTATCTCTTTGTCAGGTTTATTAGCGTGCTTCGTTAGCTCCCCTCGAGGCACTGACCTTTTCCAGAGCTGCTGCAAGGTTAAACCTTCTCTGAGCGCTCATTGTTGTTGCTGGTGAGGTTGCAGAAAGCAGAGGGAACTCTGGCTCTCTGGGTCACGTTCTCCAATGGTGAGATAATTGCCTTCAGGTGAAGGGAAAAATGCAGTCCAAGATCTTCAAAGCCTCCAAACCAGGTGTGCATTGCTGAGTCGAGCAGGTATTGACAGGTCACTTCTTCTGCAGCATGGACAGTCTTGTTCCATAGCGGAGGCTGCTTTCAAACCTTTAGTTAGTGGTCACAAATACATGCTTGCGAGCACACAAATGACTGTAGTAACTCCATGAAATTCCACTTAATATAACTTCTTTTGAAAGGCCCTGGACAATGCAACGTACCAGGAAAACTACTTGGAGTAGAGATTGTGTATGGAGAGGTGACTATTTGTTTTATTTTGAGCTCAGAAGTAGATAAGGTCATGTTATCAAATGTTCTTTTATAAGGAGCATGCAGTTGAAAAAAACTAGGCAGGTATGTAACTTAGTGTGGATGAGGAAAGAGCAAGGTCTGTTATAAATTCCGTTGCTATAGGTAACCTCAGTGCATTTAGAAGTTCTAGGAAACAGAATAATTTAGGTTAAGTATGTAGTTTTGAAGAGGTATTAAGTTATTAAAAATGAAAATATTTTTTTTTAAAGATTGTAAACAAAAATGCTCTATAGGATAATAGAATTACTTCTTTAGATATGAAATAAACAGCATCATGTATTGCTCTAGAGCCTTAACTTATTATTTCTCTGAGGAAAGTAATGCTGTTTTTCATCTGTCCTCTGTAAGGAGATGTTCTCTTGCTTACCTAGAAATAAGGCAGTGAAGTGTATGTTTTTGAAATCAGGATGGTTGCAGTGCAACACAAACAGGCGATGATTTGGCCTTCGCAAAGTAACAGCCCCCCACACACACTTTTTTCTTTCTCTCTTCTTGTTTCTGAAGCTCTTTACCTCCACAAAACATTGCTAGGCAAAAGAAAACATCTTTGCTGGAATGTGCTGACAAGAATTTAATAAAGATGCAACTGTGCAGCGAGTCTGTTCAGACTTGATGGAAACAAATACTCACTCCAGGAGTTGAAAACTGAACACATTTAACTTTTGGAAAGGATCTCTGTTCTGGCCACTCTGACAGGAAAAATACCCTAGGAAAAGCACATTTCACATTGTTCTGAAAAATAATACTGAATATTATGGGGAGGGGGTGGTCCCATTGTGGTTGCAGCTATGCAAATAGGTCTTTTCGTGCTGTTGTTTTCTGTTTGCCATCTGAGATATTCAGAGGCTGAGGTCATGGCTTCATGAGCATTTCTCCTGGCATTACTTTTCCCCCCTTTCCACTCTGCTTGTGTAGCAACAGAATGAAGTGTATCGGGGAGCTGACCTAGCTTAAAGATAACCTTGTTTTCTGCAGCTGCACAAAGTGGTGCACGTTAGAGTTGGTGGGTGTTGTTAGGGAAGCTTTTGTTCTTCTTTTAACATGCACAATGACCAGACTTTGGTATTAATTTAGCACAGGTGGTTTAAGCTCCATTTGGAATAAATAAAATTCATCTTTACTTCAAGTACCCTGGGGAAGCCTTGCCTTTCTTCACTGACTTCAGAAATGATTGAAGAGACTTACCTCCTTAGGCTCCTGTCCCATTGTCGTCTTTGTGGCCCTCCATCGGACTCTCCAGTATGTCTGTGTCTCTCTTGTACTGGGGAGCCCAGCGCTGGACATGGTGCTCCAGGAGCGGCCTCGCGAGCACTGAGCAGCGGAGAAGGATCACGTCCCTGCTCCAGCCGGCCATACTTTGTGTCCCAGGAGACTGTTCTGCCGCCTTTGCAGCCAGGGCACGGTGCTGGCTCATGTTCAGCGCAGTGTTCACGAGGAACCCTGAAACATTTGTAGGTGACTGGTATTTGAAGCATTTGCACATCTGAATTAGCCCCTCCAACTAACCTTTTGAGTTTGTTAATATACCTGAAGGGGCTCTAATGTTGAAAGAAAAGTCAGATTTTTGTTTCTAGTGAGATTTCACAAATTGTTCTGCTTTTAATTCACTAAAAATAGCCTGGACGTGTAAGGTGTTTTCAAAATCATTTAAGTGTAGCAGATTATTTCTGAGAGTTAAAATAACTGTTCCACTTGATCCTTAATTCTGCCAGCATTTTGCACATGCTGCTGAGCAGTGTCGATCCTGCCTTTAACAGTTTGTTCGTGAGTGAGTGTTTTATCCTTTGCACAGTGTACAGTTAGCCCATGATTTTCGTTACATTTAAATAATAGGTACAAAACCAGTGTCTGGATTTACAGAGCCTTATAATGAGGACGCTCAGGTCTTTATCTTTAGAATATGAAACAAATTTGTCTTAATTTTGTAAACCTGTTGTCCTTCTCTTTGCCCTGCTGAGCGTGTAATCCTGCAGGCTGCGTGTACAGGGTCATCATGGGCTGCCGGTGGCTCACAAATCTCTTTCTTAGAGCTCTCAGTATTTCCTACCTAGATGCTGAAAATAATTTGTAATAGTGATCTTCCTCTTAACTAGATTCTGAAGAAAATATTATCTTGAATAAATTACAAAGAGACAGGTAGGGAAGTTGAGAAATTTTGTCTTCTAGTCTTGAGTTCTTTTTGAGAGAATTATGTAATATATTAAAAGATTTGCTGGTGCAGATTGTCTCATTTACCATTTTGAAATTAATACTAACAGTTCCATGTTGTTAATCTGCCTTCACTTCTGGTTTCTTTTACACTCTGAATAACTTGTTTTCCAGGTAAATACAACCAAAGTTTTATTGAGCTTTCTACAGAATCTTCAACTGGCAACGTCACAGGACCAATGTTATTTTTAACTCTATGGCTATGACTTTTCATATGCAACACTAGTATTACTGCTGTCAGCGGTGGAGTTTCTCTAATGTGGGAGTTTGGTGGAGGCTAAAAAGACACAAACTGTAGGTGCATATAGGTGTGATTTTGGTGTTTTAAGGAGGCATTTGGCTTGCTTTGTTTGCATAATAGGACTTAAGTTTCAGTAATGTTTTTTTTAAAAATGCATGTGCATTCACCTCTGATACTGTACTGTTTCTCTGTATTGTAGACTGGATTAACACTTGCTGAAATTATTGCTGTTCACAGCTATCACTGATCCAGAGATATGAATGGCAATTCTTTTTAAAACGAAGGCAAATTCAAGGCTGTTATTGGAGTAGAATAGCTTTGTAGGGTATTGGCTTGCAAAGAGGTATGCTCAGGTATGAGAGAAATGAGCTTATAAAATAGACTTAACCAGACCTACTGTGCCTCTAGAGAAAATCTTAGCACTTGTTCTAGGGTTTAGTTAGACCTCAGTCTTATTTCCTGAAGTGGGGTACAGAGCAAAAAAGTTAGAACTCTCAAGGTGCATTTGATCTCCCCAGCTTTCAAGAGCATGGGGCTGGCATCTATGTCCAAAGACACTGTTTACGTGGAACATCTTGATTCTGTGGAGTTCTGGGAAGAGCCTGTTTTGTAAGGTTCAGTGACTGCAGATGGCCAGAATTTTACGTGAACTGTATTCCTCTTCTGATAGCTGCAAGTGTGGAAAGAAGTTGGGAGAATTTAGAATCTCAGAATGTCAGGGATTGGAAAGGACCTCTAGAGATCACCTAGTCCAACCCTCCTGCCAAAGCAGGATCCCCTAGGGCAGCCACACAGGAACACAACCAGGCGGGGTTTGAATTTAAGAGATTTAAATCTGTAATCGGAGTTTAAGGCCAGCTCTTCAGTTTGTTTTACTCAATGGTAAAGTATTTGTTAAGAAAGCAAGAAGTGCTGAGAAGTGTGGCATAATTGGATGTTAATTTGTTGAGTATTTTGCCTAGAATTTGCTGGACTGTGTCGTTGTAGTGCTTTTTATGTGCCATATAAAATATTAGTGGGACAAATACTGGTTTACGTGTCTTGGTGGCAGACATCTGCTGCACAGACTAACACTGCGTATTTTCAGTGAACTCATACTACTTTGCCTTTCAGCATAGATTTCAGAGATGCTAGTTCCCACCTTCTGCCTCCCATTTCCCCTTGTCTTGGAGCCTGCCAAGGCTTTTTTCCAAGAATGTCACTTTTAAAAAGAAATTAAAAAAAAAAAAAAAAGAAAAAAAAAAGAGAGAGAGAAGCTATGTGAAGTTTTGCCTTTGGGTGAGTTTCTGAACTATCTTTTCTAGGAGATACCGTTTCCTTTGTTCCAAATGCATAATCCTAGAGTTTTGCTGAGGAAGAGCAGAAGCGCTTCCATCAAAGAAGAACACTCTTGCCTGGATTTATGTTCTTTATCACTGAGTGGTTATCTGTTGCTGTTCACCAGTAGTTCATAATTCTCTCCAAGTAGACAAGGTTTTTGTAGGCTCATATTCTTCGTCTGACACAATATTTATAACGCTTTTAGCCAAAGGCCATGTTCTTCAAGGCTTAGCTTTCCTAGTGCCAAGGACTCTTTATAAAAGCAGAGATTGTGGCCTCCAAAAGCCAAGTAGTAGTAGGCATAAAAGCTTACTGTGGCTATAGAAAAGGCTTTGAAAACTTTTGTATTTGATCACAAAAGTGTTTCAGTATAGACAATCCTGCCTTTAAGATTCATTAACTTTGTAAGACTGCAAACCAAGAGTCCAACACTTTATGCATTTAACTCCTAAAAGAATGAGCATTAAGGCTGAAATGCGGGTTACAAGCAAGAAAATTCTGTGATTCTGTGAAGTTGGATTTTCACCCTAGAAGAAAGTACTGTGAGAGCCCTGGCTCTGCAACACTCCAGCATAACCCTAGATTGAAGTTTTAAATGTGCCAGAACAAAAAGGCAAAATCCTTTGATGAATGTTCAGTTGGCCTGTAAGAAAACCCAAAAGTAAGAACTATAAGCTGCAAGACAATTATGTCTTTACCATGCTGCATCTCTAAAATCCTTCAGCACTGGTTCACCTGTCTAGGATGGATATAGTGATAAAAATTCTAAGCCACTGCTCTCTTAATACACTGCAAACAGTGTGGTATAATGAAGCGTGTATTCTGGTATGCAGGGATGAGATCTAAGTGACAAAATGTGGAATGTGTCTGAGCACTGAAATCCAGGATTCTAGGAAATGTGACTTGCACAAATGACTTCACTTTGCAGAGCCATTGGTTGAAAAATGCTGTGTCTACAACATCTGATTTTAATGAGTGATTAAGCATTAGATTTCTGTGTGGCATCCAAACTCTGTCTCCCTGCTTCCATTGCTATCTGCTTTTATTTGCTTCAAGGAGCAACATAAATGATAAAATTACTGGTGTGGGTTGCAGCTTCGCCTGGGTTCCAGACTCTCTTCATTCAACTTCACAGCAAATCCACTGACCCTGTATCTCAGTGCAGGCTCATGAAACCTTCAGTGTTACATCTCCTGAGACACAGCTCATGTCACCTGTTTTGATTCATATACGAGAGAAGCAGTGGGAAGAGTCAGGACTAAAGAGCTGCTGGATTTGTGACGCGTTGGGTTGTCACAGGCGCTGTGTTTGTGTCTCCATCCCAGGCACCTCGGAGACCATCAGCCGGCACTGGTCTGGTTTTCAGAAGTGACTGGGCAGAGCCCTGCCTCCTCTGCAGGACCTGTTGGGATGTGAACTTGCATCTAGCCTTCAGGCATAGCTTGCTTCTGAAAAACAGGATCTGGGGTGAACACCGTAGGCTCGGGAGGTACCTACAGCTGGCAGAGGTGCAGCGGGCAGAGTGAGCGACATACGCTTGCACAGGAAATAGCAGAGGATTACAAACAGCTGTTTTCTGAAGGTTTTTCATGTTTTTTCATCCGAGCAGAAGGGATTGCAGAACATTGAAGATACAAAATACGTTTTTCTTTTAAATATCAGTTTTAATTATTCTAGTAGCGTTTTGGTGGACTATGCCGTTAATTTAAAAACTTGCCATCTTACGCATGGATTATTCATTTTTTAAAAGTGGAGACAAATTTAGTGTTTGAAGTCATTGTGAGGCTGCATTCAGTTATAGATGCTCTTTGTATAGTGACTTGTAAGAAACATCTTGACCAACTAGTCTTCATGTCTCTAAATTCTTAGAGGTCTTAGTAAACTTCTTTGATTTATTCTGTCTATTTTTATATAATCCAGGAAATATTCTTTTTCTTCAGCACAAAACCTTCAAGCACCAGAATAAGGAACTAAAAACAGATAAGACTTAAAGCAGAGACACTGTAGTTCCTGTATATTTCTTAAAATCATTTGTGTGTTTTTGTGTTCTTTGGTTTTTTTCCCCCCAGACCCAAAGATTTTCGATGGAAGTAATGACAGTAAACGATGTGCCATCGGGAATGTGTCTCCTCCTTGAAAAAAAATTTCTTCTAACATGGAAGCACCTGTGCATCTCAGTCAGCCCTTCTATACAGAGTGTTTTTGACAGGTATTAGCAAACTTTATTTGGAAAGATTATAAAAATGACATATAAAATAATTACGTATAAAAAACGAGCTAAGAATAGATCCTATCTTGTTAATGCCACCTGTACTCTGTGTTGTATGATCTGGTATTTGTTAATTACATTTGTTTTAATACTGTTATTAAAAGAAACAGTACAATGTTAATGAATATTTACATCTCGTGGAAACAGCATGTTTATGGAAATGAAGTCTCTCACTCTAAGAGCTGCAAAACTCGAGTTCTGTGCAGCAAGAGCAGTGAGTAATTCAGGTCACAGAGCTCCCAGGAGTGCGCACTGTCTAATTTGCTCTTCTGGTAGAGCAGCTGATCCATCCTTACCCAGCCTGATGAACAAGAGAATGCCCGTCCTACTTGAGGAAAAGGGAGTTGTTCACGTAGAGCTCTTTCTCTCTTTGGGGAATGTCAAAAAACCCCAAACAGTGGATTGAGCTATTTATTACTTCTGTAATAGATTGTGTGGTTCTCCTGAAAGCCTTTTCTACTGTGTGCAGTGTATCTGCTGTGTGAAATTAATAGTGGGAGTTTGCTGAATGCGTGTCTGCACGGACGTGGAGTTCCAGCAAAGCATCTTAGTGGGAAAGGTGAACCTCCAGAAGCTGCGTAATGAATGTAGGCAAGTAATGAACAGAATGAGAGCTACTTTCTTTTTAAATAATCTTACCAGTTCTCAGACTAATTTAGCCTGCTCTGAACTTAAATCTCTGGTGTGCTGAACAACAACAGCAAGACTGACTCTTCCCTACTTTCTAGCTGCCGAGCAGTGTTAAATATATTCCTAAAATCATTTCATCCTTGGTGTGGAGATGTTACACGTTTGCCGGTGGGGGAGTTGGTACGCAGCACGTTGTGCCGGCTGCGGAGAGCAGGCGAGCAGAACGCTGCTCCATCCAGGCCTGGCTTCTGGAGGTGGCTCGCTTTGGCCAGCCTCGCGGTGCCGTCTGCCAACCGAAACACCCGTCTGGGACTGTGCAGGGGATTTTCTGAAGCGGCGCTTCCTCTTTAGGAGCAGGGCTGCTGACAACCCAACGCGTAGGTTTTGTTAAAGAGCTTGTTGGAATAACAGACGGTAAAGGCAGGATCATACGGAGATGTTTTGGCTTTTTTTTCCCCCTGCCTCTTAAGCACAAATCACAACTTGTTTTTTCAAAGGAACACACCTTCCTTACATGAAGAATGTATTAAAGAATGAAGCGGCAACATTTTTATTATGAAAACCAAATGAGGAAACTGAATGATGCAAAATAACTCTTAAAAATTACTTTGCTTCTGCAGATGACTTCCTGGAGTTCATTATCACTGTTCTGCACAGATAATCCTCGAGCCAAAGCTGTTGTGTAAATAAGTAAAGCACTTGTTGTTTTTTGTAAGTAGAAGGTGCTGATACATTACCTGCCAAGTTTTACAATGTTTGGCAAGGAAAATTTGTGTTTTGTACATCCATTTCTAACAGGTATCATATAGGAAGAAAACCATTTTATTTATAATCATATTTCTTTATATGAAATAATGGTTTGGCATTGGGCATTTCTCTGGCATTCACATGGGCTTATCCCAGGAAATGTTCCTACCTAGTGAAAGTGCAGACTTCGTTTCCAAGTGAGTAACCACATTTAGTTAACTAGTAGAAGTTTTTTCTAAAAGCAGTGGGTTAAAGTAAAATTTTGTCTCTGTGTCGGGACACAGTACGTCTATGTTATTCATAAGATGTGGGTGGCATCAGCTGTTCATCCTGTGCTTCACAGTCAGCAACTTAAGTTTCTTAGGCAGTCTGGAAAAAATATGAGACACTCCTGGTTGTTCAGAGACTGAATTTTGGAGAAAATGTTGACCCTGTGCCTTACTTTTTTTTTAGCAAACATACAAATCCTGGATAGTATTTTTATAACTTGGTAGTGCCCACCAGTTACTTTTTATCTCCAAGGCACACCCAGGAACAGAACACGTGGTACATGAAGCAGCCTGGTTAGCGGAGTGCCAGTAAATGTCATTATAAATATAAAGTTAAAACAAATGAAGTAACTAGTGCCATTAAAGTTGGTGGTTTAATATATAAATTAAGTTATACAATTGTAATGAGTATGCCTACTTTGTTTAATTCACATTGTGTACATCCCATATGGTGTGAGGGGTGTGTGTCCCGCAGCTGGGGACCCCTAGACCAGGGGCACCCAGGATCCCCACGGGCAGAGGGGTGCAGTGGTGCTTTTGGCTACTCTTCCAGGCTGGTGGTGGGTGCGGGAGCTGTTAGAGGGACGCAGTGTCAGGGACACCAACCACACGGGCACGCTCAGGATTTGGTGAGACTGCTTCCATCCATTTCAAATACGGGGCCAGTGACACCGGTTGCCTTACTTTGAAGCACTGCAGTGCCTGTGCTGTCTTCCCACCATCCCTGGGTTTGCGCTGCCGCTCTTCTTGGTCCCACAGGAACTTGAGGTATGGATATAGCATTGCTTGATGACCAGTCTGGGGTGCAAATTAATTACAAACTGTAACGTGAGGCTCAAAGGCTTTCTGAAACAACACAGGCAGAATTGCTTGAACACTGATTTTATTTTTATTTTTAATGAATGACCTCAGTGTTGTTTCAACATCATAGGGGGAGACCCTAGAAGGTGTCAGTGCAACACATGGGTGGGGCAGTGCCGGCCAGGGAGGGGGCAGAGAGAGAATTCATGTTTGGGGTAAGTTAATGAGAGTGTTCACAGACACATGCAAGCAGAGAAAGTAATCACGTGCTGCACCCATAACACCCGTAATTTTATTAACACCTCTCTGAGTGAGCTGTGTGTGCCAGGCTCTGCTACCTCTATGTGTGCACCTGGCCATGCTCAGTTGGTGCCTCAGTGTACTGTAAATTGGGGTGAAGCAACCTAAAAATAAAGTCGTAAATTATGTTAAGCTGTGCTACTTCAAAAGCAAATCCAGGTACGGAAATGACATTCAACTGCCATTTCCATCATGTTTACTCCACTTTCTCCAAAGAAGTGCTGGGAGTCAGGGGTGAAAGAACTAAGGGCCACCTAGCAGAACCTGTGCTAGGATATACACCGCTGTGGGTCTTAGTCACATGTATGAATCCTTTGTGTTACTAGTGAAGTTGAATTCTAGATCAGATAATTTGAGTAAAGGCACCCATTTGTTGTCATCCTGTGAGCTAAGAGAGCTTCTGGCAGTGGCCAGAAGCCAGGGGCTGACACATCTTTCCTTACTGAGCACAAACAGACCAAACCCAGTCGGGGCGAGCAGGAACACAGGCCTGGGAGCCACAGGCTGTCCTCTCCCATGGCTGGATTAAATGATCTCTAAGGTCCCTTCCAGCCTAGGCCATTCTATGATTCTATGAACGTAAATGTAGAAGCATTTCTGAGCTTCTACCGTAAATCCTGCTTCGCTGCTTAGTCTCCGTAGTGCTGTTCAAAGCTCTGTATTGAGTCCTTTTATCATTTACCTGGTTTGTTTTAACATCATCAATTGTGCTCCTTAAGCGGTTGGGTTGGGCTTTTTCCTTCCTCTCGTAAGCAGCTGATCCAAGCTCCCCTCACGACTCAACCTGTCAGTCTCTGGACTTGGACATGGCAATATGCAAAATCTCACATCCATAGATGGTGTGATGCCTACAGCATCTCACATTCATTCTCTCCACTTATCCAAATAGAATTTAAAAAATAAAGCTAATTATTGCTTATATTAAGTGCTCATATCCTCTCAAATACAACTATTGCCCAAAAGTTGAAAAAGGAAAATGTTTTTTTTCTTTTTACATTCTGTCCCCTGAAGATCTGTACAACTGGTCCAAGTTAAAAATCAAGCGAATATGGAATTAATGTATAAAAGCTCGCCACTTTTATTTGCATACAAAACAGAAATGAAAGTAGTTCACAATAAATTATCTGTCTGCTCCCAGGGAACATTCTTGTGTATTTATATAATGTGGGTTAAAAAAAAAAAAAAAACAGAACAAATTCCACTAACATAAGACTTTGCGAAAGCGTAATAAGCTGGGTTCAAGGAAACCTGATTATGCATTGTTTCTCCGATGAGTTTAGTTGTGTTACTCCACTAGTAAAGCAATTCATCCAAAACTAACAGAACGGAGTCAATGGGAAAAAACATTTAACAAAACATTAACTTCTCGGAATGGTTCCACATATACCAGCTGCAGTTCTCTTAGGTAACAGTTTGAAGAGTGTATGGAGAAAGATCCAGAGAAAGATCTACAAGTGACCTTTCATCATCATCATCATTATCTAGCACCAATCCACTAACATACTAAGTTTCTGGCATGCAAGATAATTACCTTTATTCGTTGTGTCAACTGGTCATATGCACTTTTTTCCTCCTTAAATATAAGTGCCCGTAAACATCTTCCACAACAGGTTAAGCACCAGGACAAAAGGCCAAACACATATGCACATAAAAACGTTTCCCTTTTTTTTTTTTAAACAGTTCATCAAGAAGGTTTTTTTCCATTTGCTCTTTTGGCTGCTGGAGTCTTGATGCTCCTTTTGGCTATCTTCCTTCTGAAGCGGCTAATTCCTGGTGATCTCAGCTCGGCAGCTTCCAGCTCTTCACGAACGGGAGTGAACTCTGGTTGAGCAAGATGCGGTGATGGATAGGAGGACTGGGAGTAAGGGGACGGTAAGGGGTAGGACCCGTGAACTATGTACGGCTGTTGCTCACCATCATAAAGGTCCTCGGGGTCATAGATTTGGTAGGAGTTATGTGGCAACTGCACTACGGGGATGTCTTGATCAGTTGGCTCACCGTATCCACCTTAACCCACCACCACCAAGAGCATTCATACGGTTAACACAGGAGGAGGGGAGCAGAAAATTAAAGCACTCATTAGGAAACTGACATTTTATAGAGAGATATATTTATATATAATGCATGTGAGTATATATATAT
>NW_009696202.1:0-7743 GCF_000703405.1 Apaloderma vittatum | reverse complement strand
TCCAGCCACTCCTCCCCCAGTCTGCAGCGCTTCTTCACTTGCTCCACCTGCTGCTTTTTTTTTCATGGACTGGGAGTGACACTGGGAACTTTGTGGTGTCTGGTGTGAGGCTGAGCTTACAAGTTTGAGCATCATGGTGGTAGATAAAGTACAAACAAAAACTAAAGTCGTCATAGGTCTCTCAGAAACTTGCTGCTGGGTAGAGTCAACATGGGAGAGCTGACTGGCTGGAGCTCATGTTGCAAAATGAGGACTGCTTTTTCAGCTTCTGTGGTTTATTAGTGGATTTTGGGATGTGTGGGACAACAGGGAGCTCTTTATTCTTGCTTAACTTTGTCCAGGACCTCACTCTGGAATTTAAACATGCCAGCAATATAGCTGGTTATGCTTTTAATCTTTCGGCCATTTTTGTGTTTGACTTTTTTTTTTTTGGTGAGAAGTTTTTTGTTGTTCTCTTTTAAAGTTAAGACATGCAAAAATGGTTTATATCATTATTAAATAATGGCCATACTTAGGCATTTAGAAGCTCTGGTGTTCCTAGGAGGACTATGGCTCTGGCAGCTATGGGCTGCCCTGAGAACATGTCAAGCAGGCTTCCTAAAATGTATGAGTTAAGTGTCTTGAAATTTTTGGGGGTGAAACTGGCCTCCAGGGCCTGATCCAGAGTGAGGTGTTGTTTCAAGTAAGTGGGATCAAGCTTGTATTTATCTGGGGGTGGTTTCAGGATGTCTATTGACATAGTACTGAGTGATCCTCAATGCAGCCAGGTGTCTTCTGCAGGACTGTGCAAGCTGGTTCTGTCCATATTACAGTTTGATGTAGTAGCTGAAGGGAAACAAACTACAAGGAAGCACAATCATCAGGCTGCTAGGGATTGGGGGAAATCAATGTCCAAGGCAGAATTTTAATCCTGGGAAACAAATGTCAGCGAAGTTAGGCAACTGTCAGGAGATGAGGAATGGACTGGGGTGTAGAGTAGGGAGGAGAAGCAACGAGTATTTTTTTTTACTTTTTTTCATTATTATTATTATTGTTGTTTGGTTTGTTTGCTGGGTTTTTTTTTTTAATAGCCTTCAAGTTCTTCATCTAATTCACAAGGTGGGTTACAGTTCAAATCGATTTTGAAGGCAAGTTTTTATCCAAAAGTTGAAAGCACGTGGAAGTGGAAATTAATTATGAGGGCAGTGGAGTGACAAGGTATCATAATTTCGTGTCTGGGTGCACTTACTTGTGAGAAAACTTGATTACATTTGGATTTTCACTGTCACATGAAGCTGGTGAAAAGGGAGCCTAACATAGCAGCATCAAATGAGGTAAAAGTTAAATAAATCCGTAGAGTAAGAGAAAACTGTTGAGAAATGCACACTTTCACTAATGGGCAATAGCATAAAGGCCACCATGGTCTATGGATTCTGAGTAAACTTAAATTTCAAGCAACTTTTTATGTGGTAACCAGCTGAGCTGAAAAGGGAGAGGAGGAGGTTACCAGACAATAAGGACTTGCCTCCTGGGAGCAGCTAAATTCTAAATCAATCGTATGGTGTTCTTGAAATGCCAGTGAATGTTTCCAAGCATTATATTAAAATTTCATGATCAATAATGCTGAAAGCTGCCCTACACACAGGCTAAAATAACTGCTGACAATTCACTAGTGTATGAATTTAATAAAATGTTGTTCACCAACATTAGCTGCAATGCACCATCCAGATTATCTGCTGATTAGCAATTACCTGTCAAAACAGTCGTTTTTTGTTAGGTGAGCATAGATCAAAGACAGTATTGCTTGTTCTCTTGTGTATTTACTGCCAGAAATAGGTGGCTGCTTATTCAGACTTGGTCTAGCAGCTAAAGAATATAGCCTTTTTCCTTCTATAAACATATTATGGTCTGCATCAAAGGAATACCCACAGGCCCAGCTGAGTTCAGGGCTCCATCATTGCAGTCAGCAGCAGTCCCTGCCCTAAAGACTTAAAAGTATAAATAGACGAGAGCCAGTGGACTGGGAAGTGAGAGCACATATTTCAAAAACAGGTAGAATGTGATTACAAAGGCTGCTTTAGTTGTCCTTGGAAAAAACAAAGAATTCAATGTTAAGCTTATGTTCCAAACATGGATTTATTGGTTCAAGATGCTTCTTAAAACTGGAGCTGCTTTAAAGGTTTACCCGGAGAACTAGATTTTTATTTTTCATTTAAAAAAGAAAAAAGGTTTTTTAGACATATGAACTTGAATATAGACAGCAAGTTTGTGTGTTTTGATAGGAATACTCAATTGCCCAACTTTTGACTACTAAGTAGTTAAGGCTTGTATAATATTCTGGTTAATTCTGTGTTTACTTGTTAGCTCAGTGGTTTGCATCTTATTTCTTTTTGTTTATCCATCATGTGAGACACATTCAAATCCCTCATCTGTCTGAGAGATTTTGAAAGCAACTATTTCCCAGGTCTTGCAACTATTTGACTGTCTATAAGATATTCTGGTATGTTCTTACCGTCTTTTGTTGAAGCTCTTGCACTCCTCAGTGAGCAAGTATTCACTGGAGTACAAGCAAGGGCAGGGCTATCTTTGAGAGTGCCACATAAGATGGGTGAAACTTGTCTTCTTAGCTGTGCTGCATAGACTATTTTTTTTTTTCATATTTCAGGGTTCTTTGGGAACAGAATTTGGAATGCAGCAGCCCCTCTACTCGAGGAATTTGTTCCAGAAATGCAGGTATGCTATTTGTTTTGGTTGATAATTAGGTGCATATTATGCCACATGGCATAGAACAATTTCAGGAATACAGAATGAGAGCATTCTGTCGCACATTTTTATGCCTAGAAGTATACTACCACTTAACGATGATGCCCTCCTGAGATATGGGAAAACTGGATTTACATCACTGTTTATTCTTACAAGTTGTTATGCTTAAATAAACAAAAAAATGAGGGAACAGTTGGGGCATACCAACACTGCTATCTTCGCAAATGTAAAACTCATGTTCTCTGAGGCATTTCTTCTTTATTGATGTGTAGCTTTCGGTAATTCTTCAGCAGCTGGCAACTTCTAGATGGTATTGCCTGGAGGATGCGGGTATAGGCTTGTCTAAGGATTACGTGATGATGTCTGAGCAATGCAATACAATATTACATATTTCAGACTAGAAAAATCTTTCATTAACTCCAAGTGGCCATGACTGTTAGAGCCTTTAATGCACTTTCCTATTAGCCTGCTGAAACCCCTACTTTGACTAGCTGTTCACACCTTCACTGAATTTATTCTTTTTTCCTTATAAAGTCAGAGGCTGCTGTCCAAACCAGTTCTTTTTGATGTAGTTTGTGTGTCTTGAAATATTCTGTTGTTTCTTATGTGGCTGGATATCTGCCCAGGATTTGCTTGTAAGTACGAAACATTTAAAAAATCCCCAGCTGATTTTATTGTATTCGTAAGGGATATATAACATATTGTAGGACTACACTAACTCACAGTAATAGCCTTGGAGCCTTCTGTGGGAGACTAGTTATTACAAATTAGCAAGCAAATGTGTAGTACCTCGCTCATTTATTTGGACAATTGTTCTTTAAATAATTTATGACAACACTTCATAGTGATCAACTAGTACAGATACCATAGTAGTATGTCTTGCAAGAGTAATGAGGGAACAGTAGCGCACAACTTCCTTACAGAAATTTGCTACTGTCTTTGTTGGAGAAGCAGACTGGGTCTAGTGGGAGTAATTATGCCTGGACATCCTGATGACCTGAGAGAGAAAACTAGGGAAAACATGATGTCCTGCTCCATACAGGATCCTGGTAATACCATGCCACTGTCTCAGAGTTTTGTCTTGGTTAAATCTGCTTTCTGTTATTGCAAACGCTGTCAAGACAATGGTTTGAATTGGTATTAAAGGTTATATTTTGCTACTGCTGCTAGGTGTAAAAGATATACATAGATGGCTTCAAAGCTCATCTTTTATCTTTTAATGTAGGACTGTTTTGAAAACTGTGGAGACAGGGTGGTGTGGTGCTAGAGCGCTAGCTTGGAATATGAGCAATGATTGCCTCTTCTGTTGTTGGATTCTGTGAGATGGGACAGGTGTCAGTATTTTTCCATGCCATAGTTCATTCAGTATTGTTTTATCTCACCTGATAGGCTGGGAATAATTAGGGCAGTATACTGTATGAATGGATATGCTGCACACATTCCAGAATAAGTCCAAAACTTGCTGGTAGGTGTTTCAGTTCTAAGACTATTTACAGCTTTGATATCACAAAGGCAGATTCCTTCACCTATGGGAGTCTTTGTCCAAAAAAATGATATTTTGTTTCAGCAACCATCTGATTTGACCAAGAGTGGAAAGTAGCCTTAGAAAATTAGCAAATGGACTGCTACTGCAATCAGGCTGCACCTTTTACAGAACAGATAGTGTGAAAAAAGTATTACAAATGACAATCACCTTCCTTCCACTCCTCTTCCTTTCCAAGTCACCACTACAATTGGTTTGCAGTTTGGGTTTCCAAAGCAACAGCCTTTCGAATGATTTTGAGCCTTACTTTGACACTCTGGTAGACCACAGGAGGTATTTGTCCCTTGGAGAATCTCCTGCTGGATCAAAGGATCTCAGCATGGTGGGGCAGGGCAGTTGACCATAAGGTTATTAGAGAAGAAACTGCTGCAGGAAACTGGGTTAGATGTAGATATGTCCTAACTGTCCCTTGTTCGTATATAATGGCATATATTTGACTATAAATGCAAAGGACTTTAAAGATTCTCTGGAGAATTTGGCTGTCCTCTGGCTAGAGCTGTGAATGGGTTACTGTGGCACAAAATGTGCTCTACAGCTCCAGTTTGAATTCTTCTGGTAAGAAAGGCAGATGAGATATTGGGAAATGCCAGACTATCGCAGCTACCTCCAGTCAAATGAGTTAAACTTGGCTTATTTTATTCCCTGCTACACACTGCCAGCCCGCCCTCATGCCTGCAGAAAACACATGCTGAGTACATTTTCCTTTCTTTTTGATTAATTGCTTGTTCATTTGAAAATGCGATTTCAGTTGACTAGAACCTCTTGTGCACTAAGTGAATTTGATGTAAATTAGGTTTGGTCAAGTTGTCTGCATTTTTTTGTTTGTTGTGTTTGGAGTTTTTTGTTTGGTTTCGTTTGGCTTATTTGTTTTTTAAACAAGAAAATCTCTCAACAGCAAACTAGCTTGAGGTTTCCCGGCTAAGTTTACAAAGGCACAGTCATGCCTTAAGGTAACTTTGCTTGTCCAGAACACGGATCAGAACTCCTACAATAATAGAGAGAGATTTCATACAAGCCCAGCTGCAAATTTGTCAGGCTGTGACATAAGAAATTTTAGCTCCTTCTTTTATCTGCTTGTCCAGTGGGAAATGTCCACAACTTCCCTGTTGTCTCTTTGGAAGTTCTTGTCATCTCCAGCATTTGCTAATTCACAGCTGGTCTAATATGCACTTGGGTTTTGGCCATCATTTGTTTGGATTTAATATCTTTTTTCTCTCCAGGATGCTCCCCTGGGGCTAAGCTGAAAAAGCCACAACATATTTGGTTCTTTTTAGGAGCAATGCTCACCTTAAGTCCTGACCCTTCCCTTTTTTATGTCAGTAGCCCTCCTTTGTACCTCTTCTGTTACTTAATTTATCCTAAACTGAAGGCTGATTCTGAATTATTGCTGTCAGGAGGACTCTCGGTCTCAAACCAACTTTCACATTCCCCTGCTTATTAGTGGTTCACATGATCCTTTGGGTATTGATTGCCCTGTGACAATCCTTGTGTGGCATGTAGCAAAGCAATCTTAGTCCTCAGCAATGCATAGATCATTCCTCTTCAATAATTTGGGCAAAATAAAGTCCATTTTTGTGTTAACCAGTGTGATGACTGTCATTGCACAGTCAACACTTGCTTGAGATTACTGTGTGCTGGGTAATTGAGATTTTTTTCTCCTTTTTCTTTTCTTTCTTCTTCCCAGTCTACTAAGAATGGGGAAATATCCATGGCAACTCTATGTTATGTCATGGCAAATGTTTAATTTCTGTGTGTGTGAAACAGTGACAGCTGCATTGTACTATTTCTCTAAGCATTTTCAGTGTACGTCTCTTGGGCGGGGTAAGAAGTTTACTTCTTATATTACCACCTTTAAAGCATCAGAGTTTCAGTATCCTGTGTTTGTACTTCTCTTCATGCTTTGCTTTAATCTGTAGCACTGAGGTGCTGGGAAAATATGCTTTGCCAGCAAACTCTCTAAGATTGTGGATCTTCGTAGGGTGTAATTAATGTCCTTTAAGACACTGCCAAGTGAAGAGAGAAAGAGAGGAGTGTAAATTTACTTCTTATTATTTCTGAGCTCAAAAGCTCTATGTCCTACTGGTTTTACTAAGAATCAAATGTCACTTCAAAACCCCCTAGAATTATTGACAACTTCCAGGTTTCTGAACAGAGTTGTGACAAGTTCTCAAGCTTTTTTTCTTTGAAAAAGGCACATTAATAGCTTGACTAAGAACTTGGATAGTGGTGAAGAGACCATTAATTGAGGAACTGCCATATCCAGTAAAAGAAAAGGTCCATCTTAAGCAGCATCCCAGGCACTGTGTGGCGTAGAGTCACAGAATAGTTTGAGTTGGAAGGGACTTTTAAAGGTCATCTAGTCCAACACCTCTGCAATGAGCAGGGACATCCTCAACTAGATGAGGCAGCTCAAAGCCCCATCCGCCTTGACCTTGAATGTTTCCGGGCATGGGGCACCTACAGCCTCTCTGGGCAACTTATTCCAGTGCTTCACCACCCTCATTGTCCTCATTTGAGCTAAACAGAACCAATTCCATTCAGTGATTTTACTTTTCACCTCAGTCTCTTCTGAGAGGCTGCACTTTCTGAAGTTAGCAGCATGTTTTTGCAGACAGTGTCTGCTACTAGAAGTGATAACACCTGATGTTTGTAGTTGCTGCTGGGGATTGGTATTCAAAAAGGCTCTTACTTATACTTGCTCCTATAGTGACCAAGGTCACTGCTGGATCTTGTGTGCCACGGGGATTGGCCCAACCAAGGTGCAGGACCTTGCACTTGGCCTTGTTGAACCTCATGAGGTTTGCATTTGCCCATGTCTTGATCTTGTCTAGGTCCTTCTGGATGACATCCCTTCCCTCAGGCACATCAACTGCACCGCTCGGCTTAATGTTTTCTGCAAAAATATTCTGCAAATAGTACAAGAGAGCACAAAGAGAGAGTGTTGTGATAACATGTAAGAGACTTTGCATGTATTAACTGTTGATATCAAGGTATGAAAATGTAATCAACTGGTCAGGCTGCATATGATTTTGACTTGCATCAGGTCAAGCGCCTATTTCTTTGTCTTTCCAGTACAAACCAGCATTTCAGATGAAATGGTTCCTGCTCTGTGAAGAAATAACTGCAGCCAGATTTGTTTGTCTGTTGAGACATAGTCAGCTGGGTTCTAATCTAATTTTGAGATCAGAAAGCTTAGACTCTGCCAACCAAGTTATACAGGTTAGCCAGGGCTACCCCTGGTAACAGCAATATATAAATGCAAAGATGGACTCAGAAGCAAGAGCCTCTATCAGAAACGGTGTGATCCATAGGAGTAGGAAAGTGATTGTGTCCTTGTTTTTGGCACTGATGAGGCCACACCTTGAGTACTGTGTTCAGTTTTGGTTACCATACTACAAGAAAGACATTCAGCTGCTGGACCATGTCCAGATGTAGTGGTTTGACCCTGGCCGGCAGCC
>NW_009696201.1:48499-70187 GCF_000703405.1 Apaloderma vittatum | reverse complement strand
TTTTTGGAAAGCTGAACTGCATCAGGCCAGTCTGAAACCATGTTTTCATTAAAAGTTAGTAAGTGTCTTTAAATGTTTGACAGGGCTATCAAGCAGAATACTCTACAGATACAGGCTGTGTGTGGATAAATACAGCTGTTGCAATTCTTGATAGCTGTGATAGTCCATAGAAGGATGAGTGTGCTTTGGGGGGGCAGCTCGTGCCAGGCGTGTTCCCAGTCTGCTGTGATTGCCTAACTGGGTTTTCTAGGTGTCAGTTTTAACTGAACGAGTTATACGTGTTTTTCAGTCTTTCTGATGGCTGTTTTTTGCTTTTGAATATTGGCAAAAGCCATCAAGGATTCTTATTAAGATGTGAGCTTGCTGATACTATTGATCTCTACTATCTAGTCCTTACTCATCCAGCTCACATATGAAATGGCGTAGATTTTTTGTCTTGTGAGATCTGTATACAGAGCAAATTGTATACCATGTTTATGAAACTACTTTTTTTTTTTTTTTAACACCTTCCATCCCATTTCTCACTTTGAATCTTAAGAAGCTTCCAGAATCTTCTCATTCCTGGCTCTAGATGAGTGGTTTTTATGCTTCAGAAAAACCTAATAATCAACATAGTTACATTAATTAGATAGAGGAAGGAATGCTGATGGCAGATGAAGTTCATAAATACTAGTTCAGAAGAATTCTGACTCAGGCTCAACACTTAGGTTAGTCTTTACTACAGCAGTTAACCTGGAGCTGTATGAAGAAGTAGATAGGTCTATGAGGGCTTTCTGTTTGTCACTGTCATTTGGACTGAGAATTCCAAGCTAGCTACAAACCTGAACTATCCAGTTGCTTGAAAAGGTCCATTACAAGATATATTTCTAGACTGGCTGAGATCTAATTTGTGTCAGTTTTTTTCAGTGAATATTATTCCTTTTCCTTTTTATCTTATCCTTCTTTTCATTCCTATAATTTGTATGAGACCATGTAATTATAGAATTGTTGACTAGAAAGTGTGTCTGTGTGTGTGTATTTCAACTGTGTGGAACATTTTCAGACTTCTCCTAGGACTTTTTCCTCATTTTCTGGTTCGATCTCTCTGTTCCATCTGTTGAAAGATGAAAAAATGAACAAAACATTTCAGAGAAAAATTGTGTCTTAGATATCCAAGTCCTGTAATGTGGTGGTACTTGAAGTTCAGGTGAGCCTGAAGTGATTACAGTTCTTAAAACAAAAGTCTGATCTTAATGAGAGTTATTAAGTAGCAGAATTTTTGTGTTATCTTGGATAAAGAAAAGAGGAATTTTTTTTATGTTGGAAAGAAACCTATTTTTGGTGTTATATTTGCTGTAACTGTAGAGGGTTTGCACTCTTTTTTTTATTATTATATTTTTTTAAGGAGAGTCCTCTAAGGCTCAGATTCAGGAAATCACGCAAGCATACGTTTTGATCCTTTTCTGTCCAGCAAAAATCTGTACTTTAATGTGAAGGAAGGTTTTATATGTTGTACAGAACTTGTCCTTTTATATAATACTCTGTTTGCCTGGCAATTATATTTGTTCCTCGTTGGCAGTTCCTCATTGCAGTGCTTGTATACCCTATGTAAATATTTGTGTAATTCCGTTCTCAGAATGGAAGAGCATGAGATATAAAAATCTCCTGAAAGTGGAAAGAGATTTTTCTTTGCTTCTCTGCAGTTGGAAATATATCTTAATTTATTATATTCCACAGTGTGAATATTAAGAGAAGTTATACTCAGGATTTTATTAGATTCCCAAAGGTTTTCTACTCCCAAGATATCAGTGATCAACTAACTTCCTTACTATGAAGTCTTCTTGGTTTTCAGCAGCTCTTTGGAGTGCTTATGTGATATAGGTGGCTGAGATGATTAAACTGTATGCCCCTGAATGCTTATCATCACTGGTGATTTTGGGATTGCACAATTCAAAAGCAAATGGATGAGGAAAATTGCTGAAAACTTGTCTAGTACTTGTATAGGATATGACATTCTGGGAATAAAATCAATTTTCTCTTGATTTGGTGAATAACTCTAAGTGCAGCCTTCAAGCTTAGAAATCTTAATTTATCTGAATTGCAGCGCTGTTCTTTTTCAGTTTGAGAAAGTGTTCATGACTGGTAAAACAAGAATGAAAAATATCGGCATGAAGCAGATGTTACTTTTGCCTGCCAGACCAAGAATTGGCTGGGTATACCTCTGTCTAGTTGCCACACATAATGTAGTATGTCTGAGTGAAAAGGGTGTAGATTGGATCTTGAGAAAAGACATTTAAATAAGTCAGATAAATAAATGAACTTTGTAATTTTTAGTGAAGATACATATGAGCATATTTTTTTTATAGTCCATTTCTTCTTTTTCTTATTCAGTCTATATTCACTGAATGTACCCACAAAATACTGTATACTACAGGACTAGCTTTTGGAAAATAGCTCCCCTGTGAGTACTGTGTACCTGCTTTGTGAAAACTGTAGTATTTCCAGAATAAAGTAAAATAAATAAACATGCCATTCTAGAAATGGATGCTGAGGGAGGGAGGGAGGTGACCTGCAGTAACTACTTTAGTCCTTTTCCCAGAATAGACAGGCCTCTAGTTTTCTCTAGGTGAGGATCAGTCTGAAGCATATTCAAAGGATGTCAACATTTCTAAGGTATTATAAAGCGCTGCCTTTGTTAGTAGCTAACAGTAGTTTGAGTATGAGTAGTCAAATTAACAGACATTTTGCACCATGCTCAGCTACTTTGGTGAGAGGAAGACTGTGTTTCTAGTAAGACACTGTTCTGAGACTCAGAATGCAGCATTTGCTCTGAGACTCAGGACACAGCACTTTCTCTGAGGTCATTTCTGGTGCCAGGAATGATCTCAGGCAGACTACTCGGGTCACATTTTGGCAAAAGACTTGAGCACAGATTTACGTCCCAATGACTGTAAAATGTATTTCATGGAACAGAGAGAATAATCCCACTGTTACTTGACTTATTTTGTAAAAAAACAAGGGAAAATACCAGCCCTTTTCTATGCCCTTTTTCTTCATGGTCCACTTGCATTGTGAGCTTTCCAAGACAAGTATTTTATTCTGCAGAAATTCATCTTCTGTAATGCATCTCTGCCAGGTGATTTGATTCGTGCTATCAACTATCATCACTGGCTCCCTAGCAGTCATGACTTTTCCCTGAAATTTCTTGGCACAGCTGTTTGGGTGAGTATTCTCTAACCTGTTTCAGCCAAATGACAGAAAGACCGACTACTGAGCCTGTTTTTTGCAGCTAATGTGGGTAATTTAGGTTCAGTTGAGATGGTTATCCAGGAGCAGTAATGTCATATGGCAGCATGTAGTACTGAGAAGCAGGGACTGGTTGCTTCTTCTGTCGGCACAGTCATGGTGGTTTAGTGGTTCAGAACTCTCTTGTAGACAAGACGAACACAGTGCAGCTCTTTGTAAAGAGATCATCAGATAGTTCAGCTATAGAAAAGTCTATCATGCTTTCTTTTCTAATGGTTGAGCTGTCATTACGTGAGTGAACTAGAAACTGGCTTTTATTGCATTTATGAATTTTTTTTTTTTTTCTCACATCTTAATGGGTTGGTTTTTTGTTTGTTGACAGCGTGCCTTACACTTGGGCATATGAGATTTTGGCAGAGTTACATGTTTGTTATTTTTGAATACTTAACCAGATTATTTTATATATCAAAAACATACATATAATTTTCTGCTTTAAAGCTATAAGAAGTCATTTGTCAGTCAATCAAAATAAAAGTGTCAAAAATGCTAGAATTTTATTTTTGTGAGTGAGGCTGCCTATTCCTCTTCCAAGACAGTGATACTACATTTTCAGTCTTAGTAAATTTCCATTTACCATTAAAAACTGTAACTTATAGAGAAAAGATATTTAAGAGTGATGTAAGGTTGCATGGTTATGTTCTGATTGCAACATTCAGGAGACCTCAGCCCATAAACAGTCCTTGCTGTAGTTACACTGTAGATTTAGGATTTGCTCTTCGTGTGGATCGCCATTTGCATTCTTACTTGTATCATTAGCTTTTGAAATGGGAAACTAAACTAAATGATAGATTTCTAGGAGGTATGGGGAATTAATAGGTTGCTCTTGGTTTCATTCGTTCATTCATTCATTCATTTCATTCATTCATTCATTCATTCATTTCATTCATTTCATTCATTCATTCATTCATTCATTCATTCATTCATTCATTCATTCATTCATTCCATCTGTCCTGACACAGACTCTTCATCTCATCCTCCAACTGAAGCTCTTTGCAGGAACTGGTTTGAAGATTGCTGATGTTTTTTGAGCTTATAATAGACAAGGTCCGTAACATTCTTTCTTCTCGCTTATAAAGTTACATGTTAGATCTGAGCGTAGTCATCTGCTCTCAAGTTTTCTACCAGTCTTAGCATTCCAGATGGTGATCTATACATAGACGTGGTTGACTATCACCACAGCCTTTTTGGTATTGCCAACTAAAAATCTTCTTTAGGCAAGAGGTGTTGAAAACTTTTACTTATCTCTGTGTGTCTTACTCCATATTCTGTTTTAGTGTTGACAAGGTATTGCTGCTGCACGTTTTCAGTTTAGTTTTTAGTTTAGATCAGGCAGCTGCATCAGATATTTCTGACTTGTCTCAAAGCATTCATTGTTCTTGGGGTTTGGTTTTGTTTAGATTTTTTTGACAGTGGATCTTGTTCTTAGCTTATTCCTGTTTACAGTTTTTGGCTTTCTTGAAGTTACGACTTACATACAGACATGTACGCACACTACTTTTCTTAGCTTTGAGGGGATAACTTTTTATTTTAATTCCTTCAAGTGTGTACTGTATTTTGTATCATCTGTTGTTCTTTGTGAAGTTTCCAAACCTTTACATGGCATAGTACATGAAAATTTCAGATCCCTTCACTGTTTCTCTTCATCTGGTTGATTACCATATAGCCAAGTCTGCAGTTCCTCCTTATCACAATGGTGGATCATGGAGACATAAACATGTACTCAAGTGTGTCATCCTGCATGTGCACATCCCACACAGTCCTGAAGATGAATCTGCTTCAATTCAATCCAAATACATACTAATGGATCACATTCAGTTATCTAAAGGAGCACATACATAAATATTTTCCAGATTAGAAACCAATTTGACAGGTGTTAATGCAAGTTATTTCCACCTCAAATATTATTTCAGGCCATTAGAATTAAATATTTGTAATTTTCTTTAATATTTTATTGTTTTTATTATCTACAGAACTGGTTATTCCAAATAAAAAATCGGAGAGGTTCAACATAGGGCAGGATGAGAGTGAAAGACAAAGGAAGACAAATGTGAAGACTCTGTGAGCCACTCTGAGAAAGACATAGTTGTCCCCCTGCCTGTACTCAGCCTTTCATTTTCCTTTCCCATCCATCTGGAGGTTCACACCTTCCATAATGCTAGAAAAGCTGTTTGTAAGGATGCTCTGTAAACTGCTTGGGCTCAAATGCCTCAGGTTAGCTAAAATGGTACAAAGAGTAGCTCAGAAAGAGCTAATCTGATTCATTCTGGAAATGATGTGTCAGGAAGCTCAACTGGAAAATCTGAAGGGATAGTAATTTTCAGTGAGGTTCAGCTGGGAGAAGCTGAGGACAGTAACTTCTCCTTCAGCATGGTTGGGTCTCGGGCCCTCCCTGTAACTTAATCATCTGTCTTCTAAGAAAAGATAACCTCATCCAAGTGAAATCATTGTTTGTCATTTTTGTCATTTCCACAAATTCTCTTAAATTTGAAAAATAAAAAAATAAGACATATAATATTTTAGATTCAAAATAGTGCACTGAAATTCTCAAAGATTAAATACATTAATAAGCTAGACCACCAAATTCCATGTTGAATAATTGTAACTGACTTCTTGTTTCTTTTCTGGTTTCTGTTTTGTGATGTTTGAGTTTGGGCATTTTTTGAGTGGTTATTTTTTTTTTAATTTTTATTAACGCTCTTGGGCCATGTAAATATGAGATTAGAAATTTATATTTATCTTAAAAGTGAGATGAGTTCTTATCCACCAGCTGATGTTTAGGTATGCTAACTGAAAAATCAAATCAAAACAAAAGAAAACAAAACCTCGCTAATTATGAAAGCAGTTTCTGGTCTGTACTCCTTTGGTAGAAAAAATGAAAACACAGAGCAATTGGTTTCATAACGTATTGACATGTGATTCTCCATCTCTTTTGCTGCAGCTACAATTAATATTATCACAGTGGTGGTTCCATTAGTGTAAGATTTGTCTTCCTCTTAATATTATGGAAGATATATTGTTAATTTTATGAGCCAGAATGCGATGTTTAACTTTTCCAGGACTGTGTGTATTTGAATGTGGTGATCTTATAGGCTTTCTGGACAGAAAGTTGAAAGAAACTGAAAACATTCATCTTGGTATTATCAAATTTAATGTGATATTTCCTGTTGATATGGTGAAATCAGGACTGGAGCTTTGTGTAAGCGATAATCTATGATATGTCAGTTTACTGATGATAAAACAATCCTACTATGCAGCTATAAGTGCTTTCTAAAAGAGAAATAATATGACAAACATCAAAGGGTAAGCTGACGCTGGTAAACAATCATCAATTATTTAAAATAATTCTTTGAAAAACTGCAATAGCTTATCAGTTTCAAACATGAAATGTGAGAAAATTAATTATTTCAAATAGCCTTCACCTGAAATTGTGTTTTGAGCAGTATGTTTCCTTCTTTGTGGAAGCTCCTTTCATTCAGCACTAGTGAGTTTCTTTATTTGGAACTGACTTGATAGGAATACAATGGTTGACCATCGGTCCTCCCCTTCTCCAGAATAGTGTGTGTATGTACTTTGTTGTGTTGGATTTATAACTGTTCAGCCTTGTGCAACCTTACTTACACAAGTTATCCTTAAACAAGGACAGACACAAGGCAGATGTTTTTACTTCTTAGAGAGTCCACCCTATGAAGCTCCAATTCTGCAAAGGTTCCTCATGCACTAATTTTGAACTCACTGGCACCCCACAGGTACCCGAGCTGATGCACAAGTGCGGTGCTTAGGTTTGTCCTGATGTGAGGCTTGATCCTGCTCTTCCTCGCATGTGAGTGGTGCCAATATAACAAGTCTCTCTATAAACTCCAGATGAGCAAGCTCTCCTGGTAAAAGTCAGTGTTTTCAGGACTCCACACCTGGAGCGTGCAACAGATACACTGCTGTCAACTATATTCTCTGTACAGGGCAGCGAGATAGCTAATGAAATGTACAGTAACCAACTAAAGTAAATAAACCTGGAGGTTTGATTCTACAGCCCTTCCGTCTCCTACATATAGCAGTGAGGCACAAAATCTTACATGCTTGAAATTTTAAGTACTCAACACTGTGCTATTCCAGACACTAGCTTGCTTGATTAGATATGTGAAATAAAATAAATAAATAAATAAGCAAACCAACAGAGTAGGGTTATACAAGAACGAAATGTCTTTCTCTCCTTTTTCCCCAGGAGAAAATGTGCATTGATGTAAGTACCCTGCTGCTAAATTTCCAAAATATCTCTGATTTTAATTCTAACACCCTGTGAAAAGCAAAATAAATGAGAGGTTTATGCATACTTTATATGTTTTATAAAAATATATTAAGCACACCCTTTTGTTATTCATGGGTTTGGTGTTTCTGTGTACTTGATAGTTCAGCATAACAGTTCACAGGATGAAAATAATGCCATAAACTAGTAAAATGAACTATAGCAGTCATCTACTGTCTTTTAATGCTGCTGCCTTTTGCTCTCTATAGCTCCTACAAGGTGGAAAAAAGACCAAGGGTTCTGGACAGTGCAAAAAACCCACTGCCCACCCCTCATAACGCTTTGAGATGGTAGAAATATTATGCTCTTCCTTATTGCTTGTCATCTATGGAGCTGAAGTGGTTTATATTTATTTTTGGCAAGCCAGTGTGTGCCAAAAATGCATCTTGGTGGCCAAGTCGTGCCTCCTGGGACAACTGGAGTATGACTCTCAAGGGGAGGGGGGCCTGGGTTTGGTTCGTGTCGAGTGTAAACTACATTGCAGCTGTGAACCTCTGCAGACATGGGGATGGGAATAGCAGCTCTGAGAAAAAAGAAGCTGAGAGGGTAAGCCATGGCCAAGGAAAAGAAGTCGTTTCCAAATTGTGCAGCAAACGCTTTCCTGGTGGTGTGGGGTGATGAGTTCGGCTCAGCCCTGAACTGGTCATATGAACGAACAGCCAGGGAGCGATAATGGTACTATTCAGAAGATATTTATGCTAATGTTGCCTTCACAGTTAACAAGCTAAATCTGCCAACAACGAAGACTTTTAAATATTTACTACTTTGCTTCTAAGGCAATCATTTCTGACAAGCTAGGAAGTAACATTAAAGCACTATGGAAAATGGTTTCTAATCCTCTTATATTTATCACTCGTATTTCTGGGGTCAAAGATGATGTCATTTTTCAATGGTTGCCAGAAGCCATATGCTCTGAAATTACAAATAGTCCTAGTGGAAACCTTAATTCATCAAAAAATACAGATCTTTTTTTTGCAAGTGATTTCTCTACGTGATCTTGCAGACTACCATTGTATCCCTGATAAAATAAATACTAAATGTTAATCCTTTTAGCCTTGTTAACCATTGCAGAGCTACTGTTACTGTCCTCATTTAGTTTTTTGTCCAGGTATCATGACAGGATGCTTTTAAAAGATGCAGGTACCCAATATTTACTTTTTTTTTAAATAATCATTCATTTCCACTGTTAAATAGGAATGATGGCAATGAGAAAAATATCTGTGTGTAAAACATTAGTAAGATATTCTTGTTCTTTGCAGAAAATATAACAGGTTGTGAGTCAGTGAAGCAGATAAACGTAACTTTGCTTGCAAACCCTCTGTTTAGCACAGCACTTGAGCATGCACCTAAGACACTTGGCAGCCAATGCTTAAGTTTAAACATGTACTCTGGAGTTTACTGAATCTCATTCATGATACACATCCATGAATAGGTTTATTTAATGAATAATTATTTTCTTAATGCATGTTTTCCTTTTCTGTAGTTCACCAAGCTTCATTCATTTTGGTTCCCTCTATTAAACATTTGCCCATTTCTCAAATATTCTGTTTCAGGAAGAACAGGGCCTTTTCTCATACTGTGAGTTTGTGATTGTGAAAGTTTGGTTTCCATTTCAGCAAAAGTTTTGAGGGCATGTAATATTAGCTGCCATATTTTCACTTCTATTGTTTTAACTTGCATCCAGTAAAAACTGGCTTTATAGGTAAACTGAGTATAAAATAAAGGTGATCCTGAAGCAGATGATTAATCATAATTATAAACATCATGACTGTTTGCACTACTGTGTGCGCAGTATGTAAACTGCTTCAAGGTAAAGAGTAATTTGTTTTGGAAGTGATAATTTTAAACAGGAACAAATTACATCAATGTATACCATTTTATATTAGGCTATCAGTGCTATATCAACCACAAGGATATGTATTTCACCAATATGACAGTATTTGTGCAGAAATTCTTGTTACAGACAACTCTTTAAGGGCTGTCCTAAAAGTCGTGGGCAGCAGACTTAATAGGCATATATGACCCAGTCCCCTTCTCATGTTGTGTGTTGGAGGGAGGGTAGGTGATCAGGGTTTGCATTCTGCAGTCAGTGCTGCAGGGAAGTGGGCAAGAAAGAGGCCATAGCTGCTGGCCTTAGGGAGGCATGGTCAACAGCATAGCTAATGCCTGCCAGCTGAGGATGCAGCTGTGTGCCTCGAGCAGCACCTTCTGCAGCTCTTCTCTGCTGACTGCTTATCCCATCGTTGTTTATACATCCCCCGAAACCTCTTGGACAGACAGAATATTGTCCGTTTCCTCTATGGCTTCAAAAAGTTGGATTTCCCCTTCTTCTAGCAAAATGTGGTTGTGGGATATTTTTTTCTTTGTTTGTTTTTAAATTGGGCTATTATTTCACACCAAACCAAAATATTAATCTTGGGTGTAATCCAGGTATGTATAAACTGTTTTATATGCCCCCTCGACTTCCATTAACATTCCTACATGTTTATGAAAAGGTTGTTTTATTTGTGAGCTTTAAGGTAATCTCTGCATACTGTAAAAAAATGCTAACGTCAAGAAAAATATTGGCTTATGTTGTTCTGCTGTAAATGCTAGTGCTACACAGGGAAAGCATTATATTCATCTGTTAGATTTCAAAAAATAGAGAGAGTTGTAATTACTTCTGACAAAATAAAATAAAAACTATATTTCCAGAAAAACAAATATGAAGTCAAGCTTTCTTGACAGCAATACTACAAAAATTATTTCATTTTTATTAATAGATATTGCAAAATGATCTATTTATTTTTAGGAGGTAAATATTCATTAGTGAGAAGTTCAAACACAATCTCAAAACATCAGTGTGTCTGTGTGTGATGTGTGTCTACATATACAGGCTATTCTACACTGCATCTTTACATAAAAGAAGAGAAAACATATTAATAATAATGAAAGTGTTACATTATCAGATGTATCATCAGAGTTTATTAGACTAAATTCTGGTGCTGTGAGTTTCATTCGACACACTTTTCTTATGACCAATTTATAAAGTGTTCCAAAAATACTTGGAAGAGAAGTGCTTGCATACAGGTAGTCACTTCATTTAATCATTCTCTATTAAGTTTTCTTGAAGTATATTTACAATTATGGTATTGCCATGCTTATTCAAACCCCCTATTAATGTTAAACTCCATCCAAAATACATTGGAAAAAAATCCCTATTGTTAGTGGTAAAACACTAATTGCCACAGATTGTAGGTACTGTATGGTGGCATAACAGTTTAGTACCAAGGTAGTTTAAGGTGTTCATTACTCTTGTGGTTTTATTTGTCACTCTCTCAAACACATGTTGAAAAAAAGAAATACGAGTCATGCGGACTGACACTTAACCTATGTCTTAACCAGAAGTTAAGTATGGACTTAGACCCACACTTAAACTCTGTGGGTCTGAGACCATCATATAAATGGAATAGTGGGTTTCATATAACCCCAGACAAATTCAACAGTCTGGTGAATAAACATCATTATGTGATTTAAAATAAGACCCCACTCTGGAGCGTATAAAAATCCAAGTGCGTTGGCAGTGTGAATACAATCACCTCCCTGCAGTTCTTGTTTCATTATTATCAAATATAACAGGAATTCTTGCTTTTCTGAACTGTGTTGGAAGGCCTTGTACTGAATCATGACATGGCTATGAGTGCAGTAATCTTCCTTTGTGTATCCAGGAACACCGTCTTTGTCTTTGCATCCCTGGAAGTTGAACTTTCTGAATTACTGGAAAACAATTAACAGGGCTGATTCCCTGCATGATGTGAGCGGTTCTTCAGAGCCTGGAATCTGAAGGACCAGTGCTTTTAGTTTACCTGCCATAGCAGAATCTGGTTCTATGGACGGAGCAATTTTTGAACTTCATGAATTCTTTGATCCGGTGGTAAATATTATGGCAGAATATTACCATTTCTGTCTGAAACTGTAAAGCCTTGGAAGAAAGGACAAACAGACATATAACCTTATTATGTGAGTTCTATATAGGTAGTTTTGGCAAGATGAGTGAGTTACTATCCAATAGCTGAAATTTGGTTAGAGTTCTTTTCCTCTCTCAGGAAATATATCCTTGGTGAAATCACTAAATGAGGTACAATAACTTTGGAAAGATATACAGAATCGTGTTTTTATCATTTAAACTACAGCATTGAAGATCCAACTTAATGAAAAAAACTCAAAATATTAAACCAAAATATTGAAATTTCTCATTATTGATAAGTAGGAAGTAAGCTGCAGAAAGTACACTGTTTCAGATATTTCGATAATGTTAATCTCACAGATTTGTCTCAACAATGTGTTATAAGAATAGTATGCAAGAGCAAAATGAAAGCTAAAGTTATATCAATTTTTAGAGATTAAATAAAAACAGAGCAGAGAGTTAAGAAGGAAAAATACGTGACAATATTTATAAAATCCTTTTTGCTATTATTAATACAAATGGAAACTTTCTCCCTTACTTTTATGCATCAAGACTGACTAAATATTAGAGAAATAATCTAGTCATGTTTTCTGTTTTTTAGGAAAATGATTCATTAAATTTGCATTTCTTCGTTATTTTCAGAACTGTAAAGTGACATTAGTAAGATTTGGTTTTGTCAAAGGTGCATATATTTTAACTACTTCAGTTGAATAGGAAGAACTACTGCTCTTTTGTTAAAAATATCCCTTTTGGACAATTTTATTTCAGTGCTAGTGCCTTATATAGATTTCAGAGTAAGTCTGATTGTTACTGACTTTTTCATTTTAACTGTATCTTCTTTTGTTGAAATCCCTAAATTGTGTCTTTATACAAGTAAGGCCATCATTAACCAAAAAGACCTCATGCTGCACTGAGGAGGCTAATCTTCTGTCAAGTCAGGTGTCCTATTGTAAAGAGGAGGGAATCAGCTTAAATTCTTACTGATATATCCCAGTTTCAAGTGTCTACCAGATCTCTAAGTAATGGGAATCAACCACAAATTTCTGAATGTAAACAATTAAAATATGAAGCTTAGAAGTGATAATCTGTGCCATGGATTCAACTTTAATTACTGAATGCAAAATACTAATTTCTGCCCTTTCAAGAGGTATAACATTAAATTCTAAATGTGTATTTTGCACATAAAAAGGGTGTATCAATTGTCACAAAAAGGTTTTTGTTTAAATCTGTAGAAGTTTGAACTTATTGTTTCTCTTTAGTAGAAAATGAAGTTCTAGGAAACCTTGGAAAAAGTTGGTTTTTTAACTATGTGACTTACTTTCTACACTAATGACTTAAAGACCACAAAATGGCATGAAACATGAATGTGTTGTAGTCCAAAGGATAAGATTCAAAATTCTGTAACAACAAAGGAGGAATGACTTTTAAAAATTATGTCAGTTTTTAAGGTCAAGGTGACATCAAACCTGTCTTAGAAGCTCAAGTTATGGTCTGTGAGTCATTGATCACTCTTCTATTCAAAATAGTTTTCTGGCTGGACATATGCTTCTCAGTAACTGTAATAGAAAATAAATAAAATATAGCTATGAGCTAGGAGTAGTTTCTTTTCCCTCTTCCCCACTGATCTGTTAGATAATTAAGCTTCTTAAAACATCTTAAAGATTTTCTCAAAATAGCTGTCTGACAAACTGATGTGAAAATCTTGCATTTTTGTAGTGATAAAATTACTCACGAGGGGTTTGAAAATCACAGATTTTTTTACTTCTGTTTGATTACAGGCAATAGCTCAGTTAAAAAATCTGCGTCAGATTCTCAGTAGGACTGTATTCCAAGGTAGGAAAATATGACTCAATTTTTGTGCATTGTCCATGATGCATTTGATCAGTTATATTTTAGATATCTTCCCTGTCATGAGGTCTTCACTTTTAATGGGCAGATAAAAGTAAAAACCTCTAAATAAGAAAATTATCCAATGTGACAGATGAAGTGAGATCTATATTACAACACTGAAGAGTCAAACTGGGTTTGAAAATATGGTTGCAACATGTTGACACATGTGTCTCGGAAAAGTAGGCAAGTTAAACTCATTACTGACCTTCACAGGGTAGAGAGTGGTTCTATTCTCACTAGATAGTAAAAAACATGAATAAAAAAAATTATGGCTGAAAACATGTTTCTACAGAGGCAGCAAAAAATAATGCAATTAATCGATGAAAAGAACTTTCATTATTGTATTTAGTTTGTCTCCCCATGAATAGAAATTTTGGGTCTGGCTTGCTGAAATCACTGTTTATGTAGGTTTTGTGACTTCTTGAAATGACTAAAATACAGAGTTTGTTTTTGTAATCAAAAAATCTTTCATGTCTGCACCAAGCACGAGTGTGAAGCTGACACATGTGCTGATTATTTGTTCTGTAGTCCGTAGGACAGTTGGAGGTTTCTAAGTTCTATGTGTAGAAAGATCTGAGAAATGCTGATGGATGTGGGTCAGCCCCAATCCCTGTATTTTCAACTTGTTCCAACTGCTTCATTTCTGGAACCAACCCGCTAAAGTTGCCATGCCACAGGCAGCTCACGCAGAGAATGAAGCTCTGTGCTGTCTATCAGAGAGAAAATAAGCAATGGAGAGAAGAGCCACCTGTTGAAAAGCTGGGGTGGCAGAGATATACTCTCATCTTTCGGGCCCCACTGGACCACTAACTAAAACTTGTGTCACTGTAGGCAAATTTTTCGCCAGTAATTCTGTGTTAAGATCACTGGGTGGATTTCCAGGAGGTAATGGAATGAGAGAAACTGTGCACTCTTCACGGGGCAGGAGATCTTGAAGGCAGAGAGAGGCTGGAAAGCAACCTGCCTTATATTGCCTGATAGCATTCAGTCTATTTTGCTCTATCTGCTGGAAACATCCTTTTACAAATCTAGATTGTTGCTATCTCTTTGTTTATTTATTTCTTTTTTAAATAAGTGACCTAGCCCCAGATTACTGCTAGAGCTGGAATATAACATCCATTTTCAAAACTCATTTTACATGCTATTTTAAATAGCTGGCTGAGAAGGAAAGATGTGCGGATGACATATTCTCTGTGACAGCAGTGGTGAATCAAAACCATAAGTGGGGCTGACATGAAAGAAGTAATGGGCTTTGAATCAGATTGGGCATAACTCAGAAGCTTCATTACCCAAAAATTGGTGGAAACATTTTCTTTGATTTGTGGAGAAATGGATTTGCTTTCCACGTCTTGCATGTTGAATGTCAGATCTGCCAGTGCTGAGTTTTATCTGCTCTCCCATTCATGGGAAACTGTTATATCTGTATGATGTCAGCATGAAATCATAGGTCAGCTTAGCTACTCTTGTATGTGAAACATTTGAGAAACTTGTAATAAGCCATAAATCCAGTGATTTTCGTGTTTGTTTTGCATGCTCTGAGCAAGGCTGTTATTCTTTTTATGACTTTTTTCATGTGCTGTGATTGCAAAGAATTTGTATGTCTTTCCACTCCGAAAAACATGTGCTAATGGTAAAAATAAACAATACAAATTTTCCATGTTCTGATAATGCACCTTTGTTTATGTGGAAGCATTTTTTTTTTTATTTTGAAAGGGTTAAAAAACCCCCAGTAGGTCAAAACCTTTCATCAGTTTGGCAGAAGTCTAATAATTATGATACAAATGCCTAGGAGAGTAATTCCTACATAAGGAGATTTTTATTTGATGACTCTTGGCCCTGGATTCTGACTCTCATTTGTGCAGTGGGGAGTATTACATGAGGAAAGGCAAAACGTCAGTCTTAAACACTCAGGGCTTAGAAAACACAAAGGTCTTTATTTCCAGCAACTCAATTTAGTGGAGTTTGTCAACAAAGCAGAATGTGAAGGGAGGTGCAGAAAACTGGAAGACGTCTGTTTCTCATAGTCACAGAGCTGGAACTGGTCCACCTTTATCTACCTGCTGCAGTGCCAGCCACTACAGACAACTTAGTTCAGTGCAGATACCTGCTTGAAATGCTGCCCGTATGTCCTGACACTGCAAGGTTTCAGTCATTTCCTGTCATTCAGGGTAGGCTATCGGATGCTGCTTTTGTAGACAGCATGAACGGTGTCCCAGTAATGACCTCTCTCTCACAGGCTGCGTGCTTTGAGAAGAACCATGAAAAATATTTCACTATATTCAAAATAAACAAGTCCTTCTTCAAAAAGACTTATTATATTTCACTTAAAGTTTCTCTGAAATCCCATATTTTGTTAAAAGCTCTTTAGCGGGAGAGGAAGAGAGTAAGAAACAAATGAATAATTAAATTATGCTTCTCCTTCAGAACAGGTAACTTCATTTCTAGGGGGTCCAAAGCAAATGCCCTGATAGTGGTACAGCCATGAAGACTTAAAAAGCTAACATTTTTGCATTTATCAAAATAAATTAATTTCTGCCAGTTTGACAGAGGCAGGCATCTCCAATCTCTTGGGTCTATAGCCCACACAGAATCAGGTATGTTTAGCTGGAGATTGTACAAAGCTCAGAATACTCAATGTTGCAGGCTGTCTTATAATTGTGATGTATAAAGCTAAGTTCTTTTTGGCGGGGACTCACATTTAACATATTTTGCACAATGGCTAGGATATTTCAATCTACTCAAATCCTTTGGATGCTGAAGTATAAGTGATTAAAAAGAAGGTGATAGTTTAAGAAACACAGTGAAAGCTCGTTTGCATTAATTCAGTGGAGTGTGGGTATAAAATACACAATTTCAAGAATTAGGAGTTTTTTAGGTAGTCCTTTTCTGTGAAAATGTGCCCATAGTCAAAGAAGTCTTGCCTAAGTTTTTCTTAAATATACTTCCTTTAGTGCATTAAATACTGCTGAAGAAATGTATCAAGCAAACTTTTTTCCCTGGTTACTTCATGTGAGTTGTTCACCAGAAAATGAGATTTTGGTTTTACATCAGACTCTCTGTTGCCAATAAAATATAGACCTGTTGCTTATCTTTACAGTTGTACAATATGCCTGAGTCTCATCAAATCATAAAATCAAGCTACTGCAAGACCTGGTAATGCTATTTGACACTTTTTATTTTGTTAAATAAAATAGATGCAAAAAGATAACACTGAGCTATTCATGACACTTTCGAACACCTTTGGATAAAAAAGTAACTATGAATATATCTAAACTATATAGATATATTTCAGTCTTTCTAAGAAGTTCGCTCTGTATCATTATTCTGGAGGAGCCTGATACTGAAACATCTAGACCATTGGTTTAATGTTTTCCTAGTAAGGAAATTGTCACCTAATTTCCTACATGGTGGTTTGAGGGTTTTTTTTGACTGGGTTTGGTTTTCCCTCCCCCACCCAAAAAAAAAGGTCATCTAAACACTGGTATGAGACAATGCATTCTTGCTGACCTCTAGAGAGTTGGGGAGCACTTGACTATTAGTGGTACAATCCATAAGAGAATTTCTCCTTATTACTCAAATACACATGGACAATTAAACAAGTAGTAAGTGTGAATGTAACATACAAAGGGATCCTGAAATAAGTGCTGAATTAAAACCTTAAAAAACAAGCTATGGAGAACAGAACAGCACTTTATTCATTGGTGTTAAATTCCATTCGTGCTTTTAAGGGACACTTCAGTGGGCAAGGTCAAGAACAGCACAATGGACTATTGTTATATGTGAAACTGAGCCTAGTTTATTATGAACATGTTACAGAATATTCACAGATAGGAAACATGAAGACAGGCATATTCTTTCAAAAGAGGAAGTATATGAATAAAAATTCTGTTTTATGTTCTCAGGAGACCAAAAAAAGGTCATCATAAAGGAACTAAAAGGGAGATGTTCCAACTC
Organism: Apaloderma vittatum; assembly: GCF_000703405.1. Taxonomy (NCBI): domain Eukaryota; kingdom Metazoa; phylum Chordata; class Aves; order Trogoniformes; family Trogonidae; genus Apaloderma; species Apaloderma vittatum. The sequence continues at coordinate 52,812 of NW_009696201.1, read as the reverse complement.
GTGTAAAGGAAAAAATTAAATATCTGAAAACTGATGTAAGCCAAATTGTTACCTTAGAAATATGAAATCAAAGCTATTTAATATTACTTAATAATGAAAGAGCAACAACTAACTCATAAGACTTACTAGACTGTGGTCTTATTTTTCAAGTATTGTGAGAGATTATTATGTAAACAGTTGCATTCTTTTTAACAGTCAGTTTCTACAGTCAGTTTATTATGACAATAAGTTCCAATAAATCATTCTCATTGTTATCAAAACCTGCACATTTTATACTTCAAGATGTTTGTAATGTCAATACTTCTAACTTCTAACTCTTCTTTCTCTCTGTCTCTCTCATTTTTTTTTGTTTTCCCTTCTCTGTTCATACACTTTGTTGTTCCCGTGGATTTCAGAACTTTAGACAGAATTCTGAAGTATAGGCTGTAATGAGGGAGAAACTGGATAGGTTACCACTATTAATTATTTGTGAAATTTGTAAAATCAATTGCAAATCTTCCTACTGTCTGCTTACTTGCATTTCAGTAAAAAGTTGAGCACATTCCCCCATGCAGCAGTTAAAATACTTCTCTCTGCATATTCTCTGCCTTCATCTTCATGACTGATGAAACATGCTGTAAAAAAATGTTTTCTACCATTGTCAGGCTAAGTCCCTAAAAACACAGATAAATGAGTATTTTCTTCATTAAAGCACAGTTTGTCTGCATTTATAAATACATTATTTTATCTTTTAAAAATACCCCTATAAGTTGAAATCTTGCAACTTAAGCAAGTATGCCTAGTCTGCAGGACACATATGGACCATGATGGACATGATCAGCTGGCTGAAGAAATACATTCTGGGTTGCAGTTCTTGGGCATGGAGTGCACAGACTGAAGAGGAATCCTTATTGCACTGACAGTACTGGCAGTCAAACACCAGTTGTAAGTATATCATCTGAAAGATGGGTGAAATCATCATCAATATGAATTTGTGAAAGACCTTATAGGCAGACAAAATCCTTGGCTCTAAATAAGCAAGTACCAGAATATGTATATAACAGGAAACATGGGAACAGTCCACGTAGAACTGCACCATCATACTGAAACACGGTTTGGAAATGTTTACCCTCTTTCAGCTCTGGTGTTTAGCCAAGGGATTCTCATCCTCACCAGACCCCTTGTAGTTTGCCAGTACTTCTTTACCGGGCGATATCTTTTATACTGATCAGTCAATGTTATTTTTCCAGCAAAATACAGTGAAATACTGCCGGGAGTGGGCTGTGAGAAAAGAGCTGGAACTGCCTCTCCAGCGTGGTTCTTTTCAGAGTACATATGAGGTCTATGACTACATGTGGCTGGATCCTTTGTTCTGAACTGCAAAATAAAAAGGACTAGGTTTTAAGTGAATTTGCTCTCTGCAGAAGAGTGTCAGGAGGAAGAAGTGCCTCCTAGGGAAGCGAGTGTCAGGAGGAAGAAGTGCCTCCTAGGGAAGCCTTCTACACTATCAATCCTGTTATTGGTAGGAGGACTAGTAAAAACGAGCTTATTCAACATCCTCTTACATGAAATTCCCAGGTTACTGTTGCCAGTCATGTACCAAAACAAAGTAAGTTCCACTCAGTTTAAACGTGTGCTTATACATAGACAGATCTGGATTATTAAATGTGGCATCATTAAAATCTCTCTAGATGGGTAATTAACAGCATGAAGTAAATTAAGCAGAGACATGCTGTATCTAATTTGAGTTACTGTACACTAGCTCCTTAGTGCATACCTCCAGAAATTGGCATGATGGAATGTAGAAATAATTTTTCTTAATAAGAAAAATTAGTGTCAATGTCACAGAAGCTTATTGGAAATTCAGGCCATGAAATTACTGCAGACATTCAACAAATTAACATGCGTTTTGATACTTGCATTGCACTATGTAAACAGGATGTAAGTACACTTTAGAGTGAAAAGCTTATTGCTTTTCTTTTTCTTAACTGTTATGATATAAAAGACAGTATCTTATGCATCTTAGTTACACAATATATGTTTTTTTAACATCTTCCATGTCTTCACTACTTGATGTGCAACAGCATTGGCTTAAGGCTGCAATATAAGGTTTTGGGATGCATGTTACAGATGTTTACACATCTGCAACACCATTCTAAAGAATGAATATCTACAATAGGCCAAATGCAAGACACATAGTGCAGTGTGAGGTTGCAAATCAGTGCTGCTGTCAAGCAAACGTCCCAAATTTCTGCAGGGAAAAGAAATAATTTCTCCCTAATTCATATTGCTTCTGCTTCTGTGGATGACTGGGAAAGGCAATTCACTTTGGATTCTTTCCTCACAGTGTAGTCAGAGGAGTTTGCATTTACTTGTGCCAATCTTGTGATAGTTGTGGTTCTCCTGATACCTTCTCTGTGGCAACAGCAAAAAATGACAGACAAGTAGGATTGACTGACTGATTTTGCTCTTGGGGCATTCTGATAGCATCCCTAAGTGAATGAGTTGTAAAAGTTCCTCTTTCAGTAGTTGCCTTATACGGCAAAGAAGCATTTTACACACAGATAACTACTATGCATTAACTGATTTCTGCCAAAACCATTATACAAACACAGCACTTTCACAGTTATAACAAGGTCAATGAAGTGAGGTCAACTACAGGGGTAAGGTACAGGTTTGACCTTACATGGGTACTTTACAGGAAACAGTGAACATGCTTTATCTGCTATTAGGATTTCTGAGTGAGTTAACATTGCTTTTTTGTTATCTTGTTATAGAAAAACAATAACTTTTGAGTCAGTCCAGAGAAAGCCTTAGTGTCTGTCTTTACAAATTCTCTCCAAGAGGAATTTGCTGATTGAAATGTTTGCTGCAAAAGTGATTTTTGAGCAAATAGGAGTGTTCACTGAAAACAAACAACACTGAGAAATGTAATTTCTAGTCCTGAGAGCTCTCACTAGAAACCTGTGACTAAGTGTTAGCCTGTTTTCACAGACTAACTACAACACCCTGAGAGTGGAAAAGGGGAATTCTCTCTATAAAAATACAGGCAAAATATTATTCCAAATGTTTATTATTTAACTTCTAGTTCAGTCAACTCTATATGGCATGATGCTGCCATGTGTTCTCTGAAACAGGAGGCTTGCAAAATCACCTGGTTAACCAAATTACATTTTATTTCCAGCGTCCAGCAGATCAATAACTGATTACAGGGATTAAGGGCAAAACTAAGAAAAATTTTGCAATAAAATTAAATTCAAATTCCCAAACATTCTGTCTCTGACAGATAAGATCATGGGAGAAAGTTAAGAGAGCAGCGCAAGTAGCTGCATCACATATTTTTTAATTAAAAGCCATTTGTAAAACCAGTTGTAAGGAGCTACGCCAACATGAGCAATACGCAGAGAACACGAGGCAAAACCAGGCTTCTCTACTCAAAAATGATAGAAACATGTTCTGCTGTGATGTAAAAGAAATTAGAGCCCGTGGGCATGATTCTGCTTTCAGTGGCACAACGAGTAGAATGCACATATATCTTAATTAACTGCATAGCATTGTAAATACAATCATAATCAGCAGCTATAAATCCACTAGACAGGTTGGGACAAGCAACTGACAGACCAGGAGACAGCCTTACATAGGCAGGAAAGGACTTAGAGAAGTAAAGATATTCACAGCTGTCACTTCACAGGTGTCAACGGTCATCGTAACAGAGAGAGGTGGTAATCTGGGTGTATTCATCTATGGAAAACAGCATATTTGCTGTTCATTTGTGTGCTTTTTCTCATTAGATAACACCCTGAGCTCTGCTTCATCTGTCACATTCTGCAAACTTCTGTAATTTATTTCCCACAGATTTTTTCCTAGCTGACTTTACCTTTCAAGATAATGTTTATTTTTGCTTTTAATAAATGGAAAGAAGATTTGTTGTTTATCAAACCCTGATATTTTCTCAGAACTCATCTTGAAATATTTTACTTTTTTAACAAGTATATATATGAAATATATGTGAGAAGATGATTCAGATATCTTATTAGTTGTGTCAGAAATACCATATACTGATGCCACAGTTTCTAGAGGTTGCTGAGATATCTTAAAGACACTGTTTTCAAAGAAATTATCTCCTCAGAAAAAAATCACCTTAACATTAAAATTCCAGTCAATTATTTGGTTGGAAAGCTAGGAACTGTTTGTAAATGTCCTTGGCTTAGCTCTGGACTGGTTGCAAGGACTAAAGGGTGTGTTTGGCCTGGGTTCTACTCACACATTTTCCCATGAAGTTGCACCTCAAATTAATTTGGTTCATATGAGGGCCGGTTAGCTCAGGCGGTTCA